>NW_006921649.1:5791601-5801102 GCF_000298275.1 Orycteropus afer afer
TGAAATATTTGCGATTGCTATCAGTCAGAACTGACTTGAAAGCAATGGGTTTGGTTTTTTGTTTTTGTTTTTTGTTTTTTTTTTTTGGCAACTGAGAACTGAACATATTCACTTATTCAAATACTGAAATACTGTGAGTTTTTGGAATCATTCTCTTACCAAAAAGTAGTATAAATACGGGACCTTCCTTTTAACAGGCATGATACCATAAAAGGATTCTTATCTGTAATATCAAATAAGAATTTGTTAATCACATCTAGAAAGAGAACCATTGAAGGGAAGAGATTCTGGAAGTTGGTCACTATGAGGCCAACAATTTTGAAAATGCAATGGAAATTTACAATCACTTTCACCACACCTACTCTCATTAATACAGACTTCTGGATATCATGGAAGAATTTCATAACTCTGGAAGGTGATGAGCAGGCATTCTGCCACCTTCAGAAACTCTAAGCCAAGTCCAACATGTTTCTTTTGACTGTTGGGAGCTGGGCTTTTGTTTCTCTCTGCATTGCTATTTGATGTTCCCATCAATCTTAATGAGGCATGTTAGGTCTTCACTGGGTGATGCTTTTCCCATTTTGTTTTTTCTATGACAAGTAGAATGAAAAAGACTGATCAGGGAGGGATAGCCAGAAAATAAGACTGTACAAATTTGGAATTTAGCACCAAACAAAAAATCATACAGAGAAAGTTTCATATCAATATGTCATCAAAAAGAAGAATTCATATACATTTCTAATGTCTGAAGTATTCAATTACTGTATACACCATACTTTTAATCCAAGAAAAACTAAGCACAGGGCAGAGGAAATAAGTGCATGCAGTTTGCAGTGTTTTTCCTAAATTAATGTGTAACGAAATTACTCTACCAGCCACCTTCCTAGCACCTTATCCACAGAAGGTCTTGGAACACAGTCCACTTCACTGACATCACCTATCTAGTCCTTCATCTGCTAAGAGCAACAAGGTCAAGAATCTTTCTGGTCAGATACTTCTTTGGAGTTTCTGAAGTCAGCTTCTCTTGTCTAAAACAGGAGAAAATAGCTCTCTGACAGTCCTAACTTTCCTTTCTTTATGCATTTTGCTGAAGCAAGCTTCTCTCTCCAAGTGGATGCAGGCAGCAGGTCACTAAAAGGAATCCCTAAGCAGGACAAAATTTCCCTCTGAGTTTACTTTTGCCCTGAAATGCCAGAAGCTCTAGTTTTAGTTATCTAGATCCTCAAGCTACAAACAAGTTTGCAAGTTGGGGAAAAAAAAAAAATGACATCCATTATTCATTCCAGATATATCGATAAGAACCTACCACATAGTAGGCACTGTGAATTCAGCAGTGAAAAAGAATAACAAAGTTCTTGCCCTGAAGAAGATTCTAGGCTGGATGTAGCCAGATGATGAAAAACAGTTATATAAATCCTCTATAACAAACAAACAAAAAAAAAAAATTAGTGAGGCCTGTGAGAAACTCAGATTTAAGCTGAAACCAAAGGAGAGTAACTGTTAATCAGCTTCAAGAGTGTTTCTAGTGATACAAGCAATGATCCACTGGGGGAAACAAACACTTAGGTGCCAGGAAGAGAAAACAAGCTAGAACAAGCTAGGTAAGGGCAAGCTTTGGACTGTGTTGAAGAGTTAGGGATGTACCTCAACAGCAAGGAAAATTCATTAAAGAATTTTGAACTGGAGAGTAAATTAATAAGATATCATTTTGTTTTGTTTTTAATTATGATAGCTGTCATGTAGTAAATGGATTGTTGAAAAAGACAAAGCTGGTGGTGTAGTGTCTAAGGCATTTGACTGCTAACCAGAAGGATGGCGGTTCAAACCCACCAGCCACTCCTCAGAAGGAAGGCTGGGCAATCAACTTCCATAATGATACCTCCTAGGAAACCCAAGGAGGGGTCGCTATGAGTCAGGACTGACTCTATGGCAGGAGTTTGGGGTTGGTTTTTTTTTTTTTTTTTTGGCATAGCAAGACTAAAGTTCCTAGTCTGGAAGCTATTATGGTGGTTTACAGGAAAAATAATGTAGCTTTGATTGGGGTGATGGTACTTACCATGCATAGCTGTGAGATACATATTGAAGATATAATTGGAAGAATGAATGACTGCTAGGATGAGGATTCTATGGGCAAAATATTGAACAATGCAGAAAGCATCAAAAGAGAATGGAACACAGAGTTACAGTACCAGAAGTGGTTGATGTTCAACCATTTCATGAGATAGCATATGATCAAGAACCAATGGTATTGAAGGAAGACATCCAAGCTACACTGAGAGCATTGGTGAAAACAAGGCTTCAGGAATGGATGGCAGACCAGTTGAGGTGTTTCAACAAACTACTGCAAAACTGGAAACACTCACTCATCTATGCCAAGATATTTGGAAGATAGTTATCTTGCCAACTGACTAGAAGATATCCATATTTCTGCCCATTCCAAAGAAAGATTATCTAAAAGAATATAGAAATTATCAAACAATATCATTAACATCATATACAAGGAAAATTTTCCTGAAGATAATTCAAAAACAGTTACAGCATTACATCGACAAGAAACTGCCAGAGATTCAAGCTGGATTCAGAAGAGATGTGGAAGGAGGGATATCATTGCTGATGTCAGATGGATCTTGGCTGAAAACAGAAAATACCAGAAGATTCTGTGTTTTATTGACTATGCAAAGCATTTGACTATGTGGATCATATCAAATTATGGATAATATTCCAAAGAATGGGTGTTCCAGACTACTTTATTATGCTGAAAAAGAACTTGGACATACACCAAGAGGCAGTTGTTCAAGCAGAACAAGGGGATACTGCGTGGTTTAAAATCAGGAAAGGTATACATCAGGGTTGTATCATTTCACCATACTTATTCAACCCATATGCTGAGCAAATAATCTGAGAAGCTGGACTATATGAAGAAGAATATGACATCAGTCTTGGAGGATGACTCATTAGCAACCTGTGATATGCAGATGACACAACCTTGCTTGCTGAAATTGAAGATGGTCTGAAGTACTTACTGATGAAGATCAAGATACAACCTGCAGTATGGATTACACCTCAACATAAAGAAAGAAAAAATCCTCACAAATGGATCAATAAGCAAAATCATGATAAATGGAGAAAAGATTGAAGTTGTTAATAATTTCCCTTCCAATCAACACCCACAGAAGCAGTAGTCAAGAAATTGAACAATGTATTGCATTGGGCAAATCTGCTACAAAAGACCTCTTTATAGTGTTATTTTTATAGGTGTCACTTCAAAGATTAAGGTGCACCTGACCCAAGCCGTGGTTTTTCAAAGCCTCATATGCATCCAAAATCTGGACAATGAATAAGGAAGACTGAAGAAAAATTGATGACTTTGAATTATGATGTTGGCAAAGAATATCGGATACACCATGAACTGCCAGAAGAACAAACAAATCTGTCTTGGAAAGGTACAGCCAGAATGTTCCTTGGAAGTTAGGATGGTGATATTTTACCTTACGTACTTTGGACCTGTTATCAGGAAGGACCAGTCCCTGGAGAAGAACATCATGCTTGGTAAAGAAAAGGGTAAGCAAAAAAGAGGAAGACCCTTGACAAGATGGACTGACACAGTGACTATAACAATGGGCTCAAACATAGCAACAATTTTGAGGATGACACAAGACCAGGCAGTGTTTCATTCTATTGTACATAGGCTCACTAGGAGTTGGAATCAACTCAATGGCACCTAACAACGATAACAGGATATAGAGAGGAAGTCCCTGGATGGTGCAAATGGTTAACATGCTTGGCTACCAAAAAAAAAGGTTGGAGATTTGAATCCACCAAGAGACACCCCACAAAAAAGGCCTGGTGATGTGCTTCCAAAAATATCAGCCATTGACAACCCTTTTGCACATGGAGTCTGCATGAGCTGGAATCAATTCTAAGACATCTTATTTAGAATGAGGAGATGAGGCTTTAAAAGTTTCAGTATGATGACCGATTTTCTAACTTAGGAGGCTGGGTGGATAATGGAACAGATTTGATAGCAGAAAATAAAAGCTCCATTTTGGACAAGTTAAAGCTATGATACAATAAGGGAATTAAATATGGCTGTATAGGTGACCTTATTTTAATTCCAAAATAGTACATGTGACAGAAAAGTTATCTACTTACTTTAAAAGCATATTACATATGTCCATAGCCTCATATGCAGGTGAAAACTGGACAATAAAGAAAGAAGACTGTGCAAGAACTGATGTATTGAATTGTGCTGTTGGAGAAGAATATTGAATTCATGGACTGCCAGAAGAACAAACAAATCTGTCCTAGAAGAAGTACAACTGGAAAGCTCCTTGCAAATGAGAATGGCTAGACTTCGTCTCTTGTGTTTTCATCATGTTATCAGGACAGACCAGTCCCTGGAGAAGAATATGATGCATGGTAAAGTAGAGGGTCAGCAAAGAAAGAGGAAGACCCTCAATGAAATGGATTGACATAATGGCTGCAACAGTGGGCTCAAGCGTAGCAACATTTGTGAGGATGGCACAGGACCAGGCAGTGTTTTCTTCTGCTGTACATGGGGTCACTATAATTAGGAGCTGACTTGAAGGCACCTAACAACATTTAATACATCTATAGCTTCCAGCAATTGATTCTTTTCTATAAAAAATCTCTCTCTGAAAAAATTTGATGAATTGAACAGCTATTCTACATGATCATATAGGTGTGCAAATAATAATTTTTCTTTATCAAATAGTTTTTGGTTAATTCTGTGCTTTACATACATGACCCCATTTTATCCCTTTACCTTTTCTATCAGGTATATATTACAATCCCCATTTTAAATGAAGAAGAAACTGTGGCTCAGGGATATTAAGTAATTTATGCATAACTCTGTTAGTAAATGGCAGAGCTACGATTTGAACCTGGGTCCACTTGTCTCCAAATGCCATATTCTTAGCCACACAGCTTTTGTTGTTGTTAGCACTATGGGGTCAACCACTGACTCATGACAACAACACGCACTATGGACCTAAACACTGCCTAGCCCTACACCATCTCCCTGAGCAGTTGCGGATTAGACCATTGTGATATATAGCTTTGAGTGATTTTAGAAAATAGATCACCAGGTCTATCTTCCTGGTCCATCTCAGTCTGGAAGCTTTGCTGAAACCTTTTCAGCAACATAGCAACAAGCAGTCTTTTAATTACAGATATGTAATGGCTGCCCATGGGGTGCATTGGCTGGGAATTGAAACCCAGGTCTCCCACAAGGAAGGTGAGAATATTAATACTGAACATCCAGTACCTAAAAAAAAAAAAAAATAATAAGTGCTTTTAGGCAATGAGTTTGTTTTTTTCTCTTGTTTCTTGTAGGACTATTTTTGTTGTTGTAGTTATGTGCCATCAAGTCAGCCCCAACTCATAGCGACCCCTCCTTGGGTTTCCGAGGCAGTTATCACTACGGAAGTAGATTGCCCAACCTTCCTTCTGAGGAGTGGCTGGTGGGTTTGAACCACCGGCCTTCTGGTTAGCAGTCAAGTGCCTTAGGTACTATGCTACCAGAGCTCCTTTTTTAGGACTAAGGGGGGGGGGGGCGGAAAACCCTGTTTATCCTGATGGTAAAGAACTTAAGTTGCCCAGTCCATGGAAATGATGAACTCAATATATTAAAAGTGACAAAAGGCAAGAAATCATTTACGTAATGAATTCCAGCCTGCTACTAGATGCAGATTTAGTTATTGTCAAAATCATCAGCCAGGCACGATGTAAGGGAGACTTCACTGCAGCTCTGTGAGATCAGAGGCAACCCAGGGATGGTAAATCTCACCTCATGCTCCGTGGTGGCAGCAGCAAGTGCTGTATATGAGGTGATTTACAGAAGTTTAATGCTCAGCATATTGTCAAATGTGAAAGCAATTTGACACTACAGAAATAAGAAATACTATGACGTTTTTAATGCCAAGATTTGTAGATATTTTATCTTCCAAACTGGGTCAATTGGTAGGAGAAAATCAAACAGCTACTAATACCCTGGTACCACGGTTTGACCATTGGGTTATCCTTTGAACGTCACTGTTGGCCTCTAGATGGCTCAAAGAGTTAATGCTCTTGACTGCTAACCAGAAGACTGGAGGTTAGGGTCTACCTGGAGACACCTCAGAAGACAGGGCTGATGGTCTACTTCCAAAATATCAACCATTGAAAACCCTTTGGAGCACATTTCTATCCTGACACATATGAGGCAGCCATGAGTTGGAGCCAACTCAAGGCAACAGGTTTTTGTTGGTTTGTTTTTTCCTTTGGTTGCTTCTATGAAGAGGAATCCATGCATGGTGTTCTGATAAAGGAATGAGCATGGTGAGCTTGAGAGTGGTAGCTAAGAAACCTAAGTTGGGTATCAAGATTACAAAAAAACACTTTTATGTCTTTGAGATTAAGTGATTTTAGTCTAATCTGGATTCTTAATTGGTAATGTATACTAAGGCATGGAAATGCAAGACATTTAGTAAATACAGTTTTCACAGAGAAGCAATAAGAAACATCCTTACCAAGCTGAGTCCAAAGACTATTCCAAACTTGTTCTCAGATTGCTTGTTTTACTTAAGGATTAATTTTCTGACAGGATCACTGACAAGCTTGATGTTGAGAATATTAAACTAAGGTAACTGTTTTTTTTTTTTTTTTTTTCCTTAATGTGTTCAAGGGAGGTCTAAAACCAGAATTCGTTCTGAGTGAACCAAATGCATTGAAGCACTTTTCAAATCAATAGGCAACTTGATTTCTCCATATTGCAGAACATTATGCCCCCTCTAAATTCTCATCAGAGGCAACATGGAAATTAATGAGACCTTTAGGTTAGCCTTTCAAACTCAGAGTTATTTTATAGCTTTACCTCGCCTTTTTGACACCATGATCCCGCCTGGCCACCAGCAGCATTTCACGTTGCAGTGCACTTTAATTTTGCAGTTTTCTTAGTCTTCCTTGGAAAGTGGCAGCTTATTAATCTCAATAACTGAGCTGCTCAATAGGCAAGCTCACCAATGAGAAACCAGGCTTTGTCTTTTTTCCTTCTTGGCAGATGGAGACCGGAGTCGGTTGTTGGGCGGAGGCAAGGGGACAAGGGTGGCAGAGAAAAAAGCCAGTGAGGAGGGACACCTAGGACCTCATGTCACTTTCTGACAACTGGCAAAGACATAAAGAGAGGCCAGTCTGATCCACTGCTCAGCAATTTATGGCTTGTGGTGTTAAGCACACTCAAACCCATTAATAAGGAAATAAATAAAGTGTGGTGGCACATGTGCAAATTACAAGGCGCATTAAGAAGAAAGAAGCATTACATTTTACTCAAGACCACTCCTGCCTGTGCTTGCCATAATCTGGGAACTTGAAAACAACAGGGAAGGTGGAGGACCGAAGGAGATAATCTGTCCTTTTTAAATTTGACTCCCTCTATAAAATTTTTAAAAACTGCTAAATTTATTACTTTGGGGACTTGAACTTCATCCTTACAAGTTACCACAGCTAAACCTCTAGGTAGAAAGAACTTTTTAAAAATCCATCCCTTGACAGCCTGAACCACGGGGACCCAGCTACTGATTGAGGCCACCTCGTGGTCGTGCTTTGTAAGCGTGGGACTCTGCCCTGAGTCTGTGTAAATGTCGAAGACTTTTGGGTTAAGATCGCAGATGGAAAAAGCCAAATATTTCCATCTCTGTCTGTGCTCTTTCACCCATTCAGCTAATATCAACTGTCATTCCCTCGGGGCATTTCCTGAAGTCTTCCCAGAGGATATTTTATCAGGCTCAGACAGAGAGAGACTTGATGAAGCACAAGTCCTTTTCTAATTCTGGCTCCCAATGATCCTTTTCTTTTCACAGAAGGTAGATAAGGTGTTCACGGTTCTCTCAGTCAGGGAAAGTAGGCCCTGCAACTTTTCTGAAGGTCCCTTTGATTTATTAGTTTCAGCCTCACTTGCCTTTGTGAGTTGGGATCTTGTGTCCTCAGAGTTGCAATCTGTCACAAGGTACTCAGCCCTCCTGCTCTCCTGGCGCTGTGTCTTTTTGATTACATGAGGATGTTTAAGAAACTTTTCTTGCATAGCTCTTTTTTCTTTTCCCTCCTATGCCTGCCCTCGAAACAATTTGCGACTATTCTGTGAGTCTTGTTTGCTGATACTAATTTTTAGAGATCGTGGCAATGCCAACACACAGGATCATCCGCAACATGAGGGTATTTCTAAATCCTCCATAGAATTGTTATTTTGCTCAGAGTAACTGTTTGAGGAGTCAGCAAATGTCCCCAGTTTCTATGATCAGTATTTTAACTGTGCATATGTTCTATTTAAAGAGAATGAATAACGATTCTTTTCACTGACCAATTTGTTAGTGCTTCACTTGGGTCTGAGCATCCATGACAGTCCATTTCTCAACAATTAGTCTTCATGTAAAGATGTTGCAAACCAATGATACGATGATTAAAAGCTTATTTTTAAAATTATTTGAGCCAATGGATTAAAAATCCTGCACTCAGGCGAAGGTGGAAAATGTCACTCTTTTTGCACTGGTGTGTGCCTAGATAAGAATTTCAAATGGAAAGCTTAACCTCAGTGACTTTTTAATCTTTTATCAACCCAGATCCTCTCTATTGTACTTGGGAACATGGGATAAGAAGGCATAAGGAGATATTTGGTCCATTTAAGCCCTTGGGGGGAACCTTGGAAAATCCACCCACCCCTATCCCCACCCTAGGAAGAGGATGATGTACATGTGTTTCATTCTGTTGTACACAGGGTTGCTATGAGTCAGAACTAACTCAACATCTCCTAACAACCACAATAACATATCTATGTGTACTTTTGTAGGTGTTCTTATAGTTAGCTTAGATTAATTGCTGTTGAGATGATTCAGATTTGGTTACTCTATGTGTGTGAGAGCAGCTCTGATAGCATAGTGCCTAAGGCACTTGACTGCTAACCAGTGGGCTGGCGGTTCAAACCCACCAGCCACTCCTGGGAAGGAAGGTTGGGCAATCTACTTCCATTGTGATAACTGCCTCGCCAACCCAAGGAGGGGTCGCTATCAGTTGGGTCCAACTCGACGGCACATAACAACAACAACAACATGTGTTTGAGAGTAGAATTGTGCTCTGTAGCGTCTGCAATGGCTGATTTTTCAGAAGTAGATCTGCAGGCCTTTCTTCTGAGGCACTTCTGGGCGAACTTGAACCTTGAGTCTTTCATTAGCAACTACCCACTGTACTCAGTTTAGGGCTCTAGTTTTGCATGTGTTAGTGTCCTACAGCCCTACATCAAGGGCAAAGAATTGCAAAGATCATCTTTTCCAGCTTTTCAACCTCAGAATCCACATGAGAAGATGTTATGAATTGAATTATGTCCCCTAAAAAGTTACGTTAAAAGAGGCGTGGCAAGATGGCGGACTAGGCAGAAGGATTGCACAGACCCTCTTCAACAAAGAAAAGGGAAACCAATTAACACAGACACAGAAGATAATCTTGGACCCC
>NW_006921649.1:5809442-5813267 GCF_000298275.1 Orycteropus afer afer
TCTTAAGACCAAATAATATTTTAGTATAACTAGTTGAGAATGTCTGCCTTGAGTATTGTACTTTTTTTAAGATCTATCTATATGAGATTATTCAGAGGAAGATGGGGCAATCTACTTCCGTAGTGATACTGCCTCAGAAACCCAAGGAGGTGTTGCTGTGAGTCGGGTCCAACTCAATAGCACATAACAACAATAACAACATATGAGATTTTATTGATAACAGGAAATTAAATAGGAAATTTGGGGGGGCAGTAAATTTGTGTTAACTGGAAAGAAACAACTCAGAAAAGGAGGATGAGAATGGTTGAAGAATTTGAAGAATGTAATCAAAGTCACTAAATTGTACATGTGGAAATCTTTTAATTTGTGTGTATTCTTCTCTGTATATTCCTAACAACAACAATAAATAAATAAATTATGAGAAAAGAAAAAAAAAAGTTACGTTAAAGTCTGTACTGGTGAATGTGACCTTGTGTGAGGAAATGAGGTCTTTCTTTGCAGATGTTTCAGTTAAGTTAACAAAGTAGGTTGGATCCTAATCTCAATCCCTTCTAAGTGACATTTTACAAAAAGGACAGGCACGGAAACAGAATGACACACACAGGGACAAGACAGCATGTAAGCATCCGTGTATAACCTGAGGAATACCAAGCAACACTTGGAGCTACCAGAAACTGAAGGCAAGAAAGGATCTTCCCCTAGAGCTCACAGAGAGAGAGAGAGAGTATAGCCTTCCTAATATCCTGAATTTGGACTTCCAGCCTCCAGAACTGTGAGAAAATAAGTTTTTGTTCTTTAAAACCACCCACTTTGTGGAGCTTTGTTATGGCAGCACTATAGGACTAAGATGAAAGGGGAAAATGTGGTCCTATTGAACATATTTTTGCTCTTCTGCAACCACTGAACACTGTTTTTGTTTTTAAGCATAATCTTCTCTTAATTGCCTACCTGTGCCAAGTATCATGCTCGGCTCTTTACATTGTGTTATCTGATTTAATCTTCACAGATGCCCTGTGAGATAGGTATTACTGTCTCCTTTCCATGTATCAGGAAGTTGGAACTTGGAAAAATGGAGTTTGGAACAAAATAGATTCTAGCAGAAGTAGGTTCAAATACTTAGCCCAAAGCATTAGAGTCTGTTTCTCGGTCTTTTCTCTGTTTTCTGGTATCATTCTTAAGCACTTCTCCTTTTGTGATGTCCTTACGGGAACTGCAAGCGATATGCTCCTAGCTTAGAAATCTAACAGAAAGAGAATCTCTTTATATTTCAGCAACTTTCCCTAGATTGAATCTCAGTGAATCCAGCTAGAGTCACAAGCCCACAACTAACCCATCTCTGAGGCCTGCATCAAGTGCTTAGTAGGGCCTGATCTTGGGGAGGAGGGGAGATGTCCCATGACCAAAATAAAACTGCTATACATTCATTTCAACGCATGGTGACCCCATGTGTGTCGGAGTAGAATTGTGCTCCATAGAGTTTTCAGTGGCTGATTTTTCAGAAATAAGTCACCAGGCTTTTCTTTTGAGGTGCCTCTGGGTAGCCTCCAACCACCAAACTTCTGGTTAGCAGCTGAGTATATTAACCATTTACTTCACCCAAAAACAAAAACAAAACCAATTGCCATTGAGTCAATACCAATTCATGGAGACCCCCTGCATTTCAGGGTAGAACCATTCCATAGGGTTTTCATGATTGTGACTTTTCAGAAGCAGATTACCAGGCCTTTCTTCCAAGGCATCTCCAACTGGGTTGGAACTGACAGCCTTTCAGTTAGCAGCCAAAAACAATGACCATTTGTACCATCTAGTGACTCCAAAAAGAAGACCATAAAATGGAGGCCTAGCAGGTGGAAACCACAGGGGGCCATTTGACCAATTCAGTCAAGTCTGATACTAGTTTGCCACAAATCAGATACCTTCTCTTTCTGCCTGATTATAGTGAATCTCTTCTCTGGCCAAATACAGACCTGGGAACATAAGACGGAACATTTCAGGGTGTAGGATTATCTCATTTGCCTTGGCACAGAGGGGGGTTTACAGCTGATTCCAATATGAAGTAGAAAGAATAAGTTCCACTGACTAACTCTTATCCCCTTCTGACTCATCACCCTCTTTGGTTCACTTCTCAAATGTCCCATGACGTTACCTTTGAGTTCACTGTGGCCACTTAATGCATTTTAACTTTTATTAGTCTCCTGATGTCTCTTTTAAGCTATCATCTTCTTTCCTGCAAAAGTGCTTGGATTCCACATTTTCTAATTAAAACATGCTCATTTATTGTCTTACTAACCAGAGCTCTTTACGAGGGCTCATGATGAGAAAGTTAGCTCAAAACATTTCAGTGTAGTTCCCATCTCCTGGAAATAGCTGGGAAAGCAGTTTTACCTTCAGAAGGTTGAATTAGTTTGGAGAATTTTTGGTTTTGCTTTTTAATAAAACCATGAATGGGAAACATTTAACTCCATGCTTCAAGTTCATAATATTCTTAGCTGTGTATTTTATCCTCTTTGTGGTAGAAGCCTTGGGTAGGACTTTTTGCAAAGGTCAGTCAGCTTTATAATGGACCACAATGTAGGTAAGATCCGAACAGTTCTGCAATTAATTAGACAAAACTTTTGTTCTAAAATACAACATATCCTAATGTCATCCCCATCATTATTTAAACTCTTGTGAATTAAGCTGATGTTACTAGAAGTAGTAAGGGAGAAAAAGGTGTGTGTGGCATCTTTATATTGGGATAAGTGTGAGTACAAGACAGGAAGAACATATTCAATATGTGTCTGGATACACTCTTTGTTTTGTAAGTCATTTTCATTGTTTGCCTTGTCTTAGGAAATATGAAAACAATGCCCTCATCATATTCTTCTTATGGTTTGCATCTTCAAATTTGCAATACTGTCCAGTTTGAGAAAAGGGAAGAAGTGTTACCTTCTCTACAGAGCAGAAGCAGAAGGACTGCTTCAGAGAGTGAATAAACAGTCTGATGATAAGGATATGGAAGTAAGCAAATTCTCGCTTCTGGGAGGTTGGTCCCTTGATTCTGATCCTGTATCAGAAGGCAGACCGAGAGAAGGAATCAAGGTCATTGTAATTTGGGTTAGCAAAGATTGAGTCCTGGTAATTTCAGAGGACACTGCATTTTCAACCCAGAACCCACATGAGATCACCTAGCATACAAAAAAAAAAAACAAACCTCACTGCCATCGAGTTGATTCAACTCATAGCAACCCTTCCTTGGGTTTCCAAGGTAGTATCTCTATGGAAGTAGATTGCCCAATCTTCCTTCCGAGGAGTGGATGGTGAGTTTGAACCGCCAGCCTTCTGATTAGCAGTCAGATTTCTTAAGTACTACACCACCAGAGTTACCATCACCTAGCATAGTTACTTGACAGATGAAGAGAGGCCTGGAGCCCTGGAGACCTCCACCCTCTTCCAAGGGCTCCCACTCCCAATCTGAATCTCCAGGCTAGGCTAGAAGGCAGGTCCTCTGGCTCTTGTATTCCCTACTACCTTCACTCTTTCCTGCATTGTTAGGGCACTTTGGTGTCAATTTTTCTTGCCCAAAATCTTTATCTAATTTTCTTTCTGTAACAGAAAGTTCAAGAAATTAAAGCAAAAGCTTAGAGCACATATTGCAACAGATTTTGCCTTTCACTTATTTTATGGCAAAAGTATTATATTTTCTTGGTAAAAATATTCAACAATTAGAAGTGTGGAAGATAGGAAAGTATTATTCCCTGTCCCTCCATTCTGATTTTCAAGGAAGTCTTTCTGGCAGGTTTATTATTTTAGCCTTTCAGAAATATTTATGGATGTCTGGAGATA
>NW_006921649.1:5813367-5835522 GCF_000298275.1 Orycteropus afer afer
ATCCAAACATAACAGTAATTACATTTAATATAAATGAGATTATATTATATATGCCATTTGGCAACTTCCTTTTTTAACTTTATGAGATATTGTGGAAACCCTTCCAGGTAATTTCATGTAGATCTACCTCCTTCTTTTTTAAAGTCTGCATAGTACTCCATAATGCCATAATTTATTTACTCAGGCTTTTCTTGATGGGCATTTAGATTGCTCTCAGATCTTTTGCTATTACAAACATAATTGTAATGAAGAGTCTTGTGTATACATCTTTCTTTGCATACTTATATGATTATATTCAAAAGTTAAATTCCTGGAAGTAGAATTGCTAGATCAAAGGGTATGTATAATGTGCATTTTGAATTTTGATAGATTCTGCCAAATTATGCCCATTTCAATTTGAATGTTTTTATCTCTCTTTATTCTCCTTCTTTAATGGCCTGAATTCCCTTTATAGGTTTAAAATAAGAGCCCTAAAGTTTGTGGTGTTAGATTTCAGACACAGAATTGAGAGAAACTTTTTTTTTTTTTCCCAAAGGGTAGTGTACTAAGTAGTACTTGAATACCCTAGAAGCATCAAGTCCCCTTTCTTACCTGCTGGCATAGTGTGAGAAAGTGGCATCTCTATGGGGAAAATATAACTCATTTCTCTTGATTTCTAGCTGTAGGGCCTTTTCTCTTTATTCCCCAGCTGTTCTGCAGTGTGGCCTATGTGAGTCAAGGCACCTAACCTTTTGCTGTCTTTTGTTTTCTCATTTATAACTTGGCGATGTTTAAATTTGCCTCTACCTTGCCTCTATCTACCTAACAGGGATATTGTAAGAATGTCTAAGACGACTTAGTCAAGTTTCTAAATTCCCAAGAGAAATGCCTAGTATAGTAGTATTATTGTCCTATTACAGGAAAGTGTTATGATCAAGAACTTGAAAATCTGGTGAGGAAGACAGCCTCTTTTGTGAAATAAGTATGTTAGGGCTCTGTCAAAAAGAGACCCTCAGGCCAATCTTACAGTTTCTTTATCTACAGCTCAGATTTTATGCTAAATAAGGATTTTTGTGTTCTCCACCTCCTGTCGGTAATCCCGTTACCAACTATGTTCATAGGACTTCAGCTTAATTCAGCTAGTATTTGTGGAGATCCTAATAGGGCCTGGGCACCAAGCAAGGAACTGAAGGTAAGGGATGAAAGAGACATGGCCCTGGTCCTGTGGGAAGTACAGTCTAATGGGAGAAAGGCATTGTGTAGATAATATATGTTAATATGGAAGATTATGGGGTAAGTATAAGTTCAAGGGTGATGAGGAACACCTAGTGGTAAGGAATACCCACACCTACCTGCATTCAAGAAGGTCTTCTTCTTGGAATATGCCTGAGACCCAGTCAAAAGACCATTCATGGAGAGTCAAGAGAATAAGAAAGGCCAGAAAAGAGTGTGCAAGCATTCTGGATCAACTGGAGTAAAACAGCATGCCCAGGGCAGAAACACATTCAAGGCCAGGCCAAGCACCCTGCAATTTATTCTCTGCAGAAGGGGGAAGCTTTGAAGGGCTTTGCACAGAGGAATGTTATGGTCAGATTTGCTATGAGGAGAGGAATGGTTTTTGTTAACATAGAAGAAAGGCAGAAACCAAATTGCACTGCAGTTAATCTATGGAGTTTGTGTGGAAGGAAGGAAGCAAGGAAGGAGAAGATGGAAGGAGAATGGAAGAAGGAGAAAGGGAGGAAGAGAGAAAAGGAGAGAGGGAAAGAAGGAGAGAGGAAGGAAAAAGGAATTTTTAAAAAGATGTGTGTGTGTGTGTGTGTGTGTATCTTTATACAACAACCTTTCTTGAGGTTCTTTGCAGTGTCAAGTACAAACCTCCCAGTTAATCCACCCAATATTCCTCTGAAATACTTTTAGTTGTGTTCACCATTTTCATTATGAGGAAACTGAAGTTCAATGCTATCAAGAGATTTGCCTAAGGCTGCATGAGTTGCAGGAGGTCAGCTGGACCCTGAACCCCATACACTGCCAACAGGTTAACCATTAGCCACTGCCCTGTGCAGCCTGCTAGGATGAACAGGTACTGTCCCAGCCTGACCCTGACAGTGACCTTTCTTCTTTCCCTTCTCCAGCCCTTACTCTCCCCCTCCTCCTCCTCCCTCCCTCAAAGAAATGCAGAGGTGGCTTTCCTTTTCATATACCGACTTAACTGCTTATAAAGCAAAATCTAAGAGCAGGAAAAGACACTCATTCAAGTCTAAGACTTTGAGATGCCTGCAAAAGCAGCCTCGCCCACCAGACTCTCCTTTAGGTTCTGTTTAATTCTGCCACTTGCAAAGAAAATGCCGGAAGGCAGGCACTTGCCTTTTAGTCTAACATGCCACCTCCTTGTCAGGCAGTTTTCAATTTGCCCTGCCTCGGCATGTCCAACTGCATCTTCATCAAGACTTCCAAGATGGCAGTGACAAGCTTTGCAGGTACTTAAGGCAAACATGCATGACAGTTTTCCCTGACACTTGCATTTTTAAAAAGCCTCGCCCGGGGCCCTAGAAAATCCAGCATTTAAGAAACCAAGAGCTTTTCAAGAAAGCCAAGTTTTCAGAGACGGGTTCCTTGAAACTTGTTTTGTGACAGGGATGCTGCAGGATCTCCTTGAGTGTCTATGAAGTGCTATGGCAATATTTATGTGTGGATGCTAAATGATGGTTGCCTTTTTTAATGGCGTTTTCTGACGACTAAAATGTATGGGTGTGTTCTGTGCATTGTCAGTGGGTATGTGGCTGGCCTACAAACACACTTAAATGGCACACTTTTGCAAAGCATTAATTTCTGTGTGTCCAACAGATATATGTAGGCAGGCAAATGTGTCACAGGGGTTGCTATAAAGCTTAATTAATATCCCTGAAGAGCTCTTGTATCATTTCATGAAGAGTGCTAAATAAAAAGAAAATATCACACCGATGGATATTATGCATATAAAGGAATGTGGGTAAATATGCAGATAGGTATTTATATACTTGCTCAAGCCCCAAAGGGGCTGATGTAAATTCAAATGGGAAAATAAATTGTATGAAAGATACTATCTTTTATTGGAGGGTTAAATAAAGCAGCAGTGTTCCAAACTGAAAGGCTAAAAAGCTCTCTACACTGTTGGTGTTAAGGAAGCAAATCTATGATATGCAAAATTGAATGACAGCTTCCTTTCCTTCTTTCTTTTTTCTTTTCCTTTCCCCTCTGCTGGTCCCTAAATCTAGGATTGTTCTGATGATTTAACAATCGTTGATAACTATGCAAGATTTCAGGCAAATCAGTTTTATTTCCTTCTAGATCTTGAAGAAATCCCATAAAATGCTTAGCCTGTCTCTTTTCATTTCTATAGCATAGATCTTTCTTTCTCTCTGTACTCAGCAAAATGTCTTGAGCACCTACAAAAATCTAAGAAATAACCATTATTAGATTTTTGTTTCTTTTTTTCTTTTTTGGCTTTTCATTTCTTTTTCTTTTGTCTTTTTTTTGGGGGGGGAGCTTAATTTATTTAATGTAATCATACAAAAGTAGAAGAAAATGAATTAAAATTTCATTTCTCAAAGTTGTATTCCATGAGATACTGGTTTTAAGAGTGAAGACTATTTATTGTTTTGCTTACTTATTTGACTGTGTACGTTTTATACTCATGTGTACATGTATACTCAGGATCCCTCATGGTGCAATGGTTAAGCACTCAGCTGCTAACTGAAAAGTAGGTGGTTCAAACCCACCAGTGGCTCGGTAGAAGAAAAGACCTGGTGATCTGCTCACATCGAGATTACAGCCTCTGAAGCAGTTATACTCTGTCCTATAGGGTTACTGTAAATTAGAATCAACTCAAGAGCATACAATAACAGTAACATACATATATACGTGGATATAAAATGTAAGTGGCCAAATAAGTGAAATGATAAATATTATAAAAAGAATGTACTGAGATATTTGGGGTATTTAAGATATGAAAGGTTTGTGGAGCCCTGCAGTAATCTGTATAATTTTGTTTACTCTGTTATTTCCTGAATATCATGGAATTCTTAGTTTAACTAAAGCTCTTACTGTACAAATACCCCTGGTGATCCAAAGAGCCCATCTTGATATTTTCTTACAATTCACAGCCTCTCATATCTCATGACAGAAGTAGGAAACACAGAATGTCTTTTAATCCTTACTTGAGAAGGAGCTTGTGATTTTGTTTTCTAAGATAAAACATAATTTTTCTCTCAGTCCAAACTCATGAAATTCAACAATGCCCACATTCATTCACCAGGTTTTACAATATTTGTGCCTAGTGTATACATACTGCTTATTATACTGTGTTAAGAATATTTGGTAACAAAAGCTTTTCATAAACATGTCATGGATAGATAGCTTTCCTAGCATGTAAACCTGACTACCACCAAAAAGAAAAAAGTTGCCATCAAATCAGCTCTGATTCATGGCACCCCCATGTGTTTCAGAGTAGAATTATGCTCCATAGAGTTTTCTTGTTTTTTAAGGAGCTCTGGTGGCATAGTGCCCAAGGTATTTGACTGCTAACCAGAAAGTTGGTGGTTCAAACCCACCAGCCACTCTGCAGAAGGAAGACAGAGCAATCTACTTCTGTAAAGATTTACCACCTCAGAAACCCAATGGTGGTAGCTACAAGTTGGAATCAACTTGATGGCAGTGAGTTTGGGTTGTTCTTTTTTTTGTGGTGGTGCAGTGGTTTAGCACTCACCTGCTGACTGAAAGATTGATAGTTTGAAACCAACAGCCACTCCATGGAAAAAAGATGTGGTGATCTGCTTCCATAAATATTACAGCCTAAGGATCCCTTTTACTTAGTGTCTAAGGCACTTGACTGCTAACCAGAAGGCTGGCAGTTCAAACCCACCAGCCACTCCTTGGAAGGAAGGTTTGGCAATCCTATTTCCGTAGTGATACTGCCTCAGAAACCCAAGGAGAGGTCGCTATGAGTCGGGGCCGACTCGATGGCAAATAACAACAACAACAACACAGGGCCACTATGAGTCAGAATTGACTTGACGGTAATGGGTAGGGCTTTTAATACCTGATTTTTCAAAAGTAGTTTGCCAGGCCTTTCTTCTGAGGTCCCTCTGGGTGGACTCAAACCTCCAACCTTCCAGTCAGCAGCTGATCATGTTAACCGAGTGCACCACTCTGGGATTCCAAACCTGAATAAGTACTTGCTAAAATCTAACTTTCCCAAAATAAGAATCTACTGATTTGGTGTGTTAAAACATTTTGTAAGGCAGTGGCATAAATAGGGTTGATGTCACCCAGTGTGGCAACTCATGGTGTCACCCCACCCCCCTGAACCTCCTCCCATAACAGACCATACAGAATCCTTGATAATGCTTATTATTGATTTTAATCTTAAAATAATATGTGATAATTATAGTTGTAAATAGGATTAATATAATATCTCTTAGATTATATGACTATCAATAAAATTGTTTTATAAAATTTTTCTACACTGAATTACAACATCATCAGTTACAACATTATTAGTAACTAATAAGAAGCCTTTATTTTTCTTCTTCTTTTCCTTTACTACTTTATTTTCAAAAAAGTTATTGATATAGGTTGACAAATACTAATTACCACAATATTGTGCTAAAACACCATAAAGTTTGGCAAAGTCAGTGACTATAAAAATACCAGCAGTAAAGGAAACAACAGTATGTGCTTGTAGTGCTTGCAGAAGAAACCATGTGATGTGAAGCATCATTGTAATCGAGTAATATGACAACTCTGACCAGAGCCCATTTGTTGCTGTTTAGGTGCCGTCAAGTTGGCTCTGATTCATAACAGCCCTGTGTACAAAAGAACAAAACACTGCCCAGCCCTGGACCATGCTCACAATCCTTGCTAGGCTTGAGCCCATCATTATAGCCACTGTGTCAATCCATCTCGTTGAGGGCCTTCCCCTTTTTCGCTGACCCTCTACTTTACCAACCATGATATCCTTCTCCAGGGACTGATCCCTCTGACAACGTGACCAAAGTAGGTGAGATGAAGTTTGGCCATTCTCTCTTCTAAGAAGCATTCTGGCCGCACTATTAGGAGCCTATTAGGAGGTTCAAACAATAAATTAGCACAGAGTTTTAGCTTTGTAGGTATATTAATACATGTAAGCCAGTCTTATTAAAAATGTTTTTGTTGTTGTAACTAACTATAGGGATATTTTTAATTTAAAAATAATAAATTTCTGCTGAGACACTGCACAAAAATTTTGTGGGCAGTCATTTTAGTGTCACCCCCTCTGACAGTGTCACCCAGTGTAGTCCACACCACCACACCTGTCTAGTGACACTGCTGCCACGTGAGTAATGTATTAATGTCTGGAAGATAATCAACATGATCTCCATCCAGCCCACTCCTAAATGCAGCTCTTCACACATTCCTGAAGTTATTGAAGCACCGAAGATAAGGAAATAAGAAAATGTGTATGGGGCAGGACTCCTTTGTTACAGAGGTGGGGAGAAAAGGGAGAGATAAATGGATTCTTCTCGGGGTGGAGGAGTGTAGACCAGGATTTTTCAAAGATCAACCCCATTCTGATTATATTCCTTTCAAATGATTCGGAAGAAGAAGCGCACCATGAAATCTCCATGTTCACCGAGATAGCAAACCTCTAAAGATAAACGACCCTGTGGGAGGGCAGAGAAGTGACAGATAAGGAGCAAGTACATTTACTAAAAATGCATATATGCTCTGCCTGTAGGAAGATTATCTCTGAACCCCAGTTATGTACCAGGGACTGCCCAAATTTATGCATCTATTGATCTGCTGTGGAAAGAAAGGAGGGGAGGGCAGTCAGTAAGATGCACATCACCACTAAGAACAATCTAAAAATTAAACAAAAATGTGTTATCTCACTATTTCCCAAAGCTGTCGTATATCCAATATGGAAATAATCAATAAGGTTATGGATAACATGCCTCAAGAATGCCAGAAAGTTGAGGAGAATTGCAACTTAAAAGATCAAGAAAAGAAGGAGGCTCTCACAAAACATGCTAAAAAACCTCCTCAGAACAGAAAGATGACAGCTTCTCAAAGGAGTTAAAATAACCATGTGTAGCTATAATGAGAACGAGGTCTTGTTTACCAAAATCTTGAAAATCAGAGTGACAGGGCATCCCTTGAAGAGGAATTACAGGACAAATGTATAGAAATGTTGTATGTGAGAACTGATAGAGAACTTTTAAAATTTACCATCTCCTACGTTGTTGTTATTGTTAGGTGCCCTTGAGTTGTCTTCAACTCAGAGTGACCCTATGTACAACAGAACAAAACACTGCCTGGTCCTGTGCCAGCCTCGCAATCCTTGCTACACCTGAGCTCATTGTTGCAGCCACTGTGTCAATCCTTCTCACTGAGGGTCTTCCCCTTTTGTACTGACTCTCCATTTTTTCACTGACTATCTCCTACAGGTTGTATAAAATGAAGTTTGCAAGATCTAGATTAGTTCATGCTTTGACTCATTTACTAAAAATTGATCCATCATTAAATATGTGCTGGACACTCTTCAAGGTGCTAGGGTGTGGTAGTTAAAGTTGTATGTCAACTTGGTTGGGCCTAGTTGAGTGGCTGTGCAGCTGGTGGTAGTTATTCCCCATGATGAGACTGGCAATCAACTCCATGATGGGATCTACCACAAGCAGCTGACTAGCTGCTTTAGGGATGTGGTTTCCTTCCTGTATGCAAGCAGTAGCTTTGGTCTCTAGCTTATGGCATGCTTGAACCCTGCATGCAGCCGTGTCATTGTCCAGCAGCCTGCCATGCTCTGCCAATCTTGGGACTTTCAATGGACTTGAATTAATGGCCTGCTGTGTTTGTTAACAGTGAGACTGTGCCTTTTTACTTATCAACCTTTGGCTTGTCAGTCTCAGCAGCCAGCAGTTGTCTGAATGAAGAAATGCCTCTAGCTTCAGTGGGCTGGGAGCAGGAGGCAGAGCTGAAGCTCCTAGAGCCTGGCACTTTGAACTTGGACTTAAAACCTCCAAATTGTAAGAGAATAAACTCTTGTTTGTTAAAGCCATCCCATTTGTGGTATATTCCTGTCAGAGCAGCACTAGGTAACTGGAACATAGAGATATAGTGGTGAAAAGAATGAAATCTTGGTCCTCATGAAACATACATGACATTGGATGAAGCAGACAATAAACATGGAAATGAATGAGAATGATCCTAGAAGGAATTAGTGTTAAACAGAGTTGTCCTAATTTGGGTTGAGGGAGTTGGCCCTTTATCTCTTCCCCTCACCTTCAATCAGTCATTGGATGTGAGCTGTCCCCTGGGATATAACTTTGGGCAGGGGAGGGTGAAAAAATGATGAGGTGGAATCAAACAACCCTTTCAGAGAAGGTGAGCTTTGAGGGAGATTAAAAGCCCTGAGAAAGAAGAGCAGAGTTATGCAAAAATTGGAGGAAAGAATGGTCCAGACTGAGAGAAACACAATGGGAATGCCTAGAGGTGGAGAAGAGTTTGTTCTGAGGGACAGCAAAAGATATGACTGAAACCTTGGGAGTGAGAAGCAGGTTGGAAGGAGATGAAAGAGACCATAATGAGGTGCCATGTAGGCCATAGTGAGGAGGAAGGAGACCTGTTTAGAAGCTGTTGTAGGTAGTAAGTTGGAGTCCCTGGGTAGTACAAACTGTTAACAAACTTGGTTACTAACTGAAAATTGGTGGCTTGAATCCACTCAGAGGTACCTTGAAAGACCTAGTGATCTGCTTTCTAAAAATCAGCCACTGAAAACTCTGGAGCACGGTTATACTCTGATACACATGAGGTCATCATGAGTTGGGGTCAACTTGACAGCACTAGTGGCTGGCAGTAGGTTAAGTGAGAGGTGATGTAGAGCTATAGTTGGCAAGTGGGCAGGTTGGGATATGTGATGGAAGCAGAGAAGAAATCAACTGGTGATGGAATCGGTGTGAGAAAAGAACAAAAACCACAGTGAAGACTGATGAAGTGAACGGCATGGCACTCACCCATATACTACCCTCCAGGACTGCAGCATGCTTTTCCCCTAGTTGCTGGGAAGCTTGACAGCCAATATATCTCAGTCAAGCCCTTCTCTGAGATTTGCCTTCAGCTGAAGAGAGCCACCTCTACCAAGGTGATACCCGTTGGGACAGCCTACATCCAGACCCCTCAACCCACAATGTGACGACTCTACAGAACCATCCCAGTTCCAGGGCTCCCCCTGAGATTGTCTGAGGCCTCTGATGAAATAGTATCACAGTTCAGCTTCTCCCTCCACCCTGCCTGTGTTCTTCACTCCTTCACAGGTAGGGTTCCCAAGAGTACTTTCTAATAAACTTCCTGCATGGAGAGTTCTTCCTTGCACTTGCCTTCCTGAAGATAAGGTGTGCACAGCTGGATGGGTGGTGGTTTCTTTAACTGGCATGAGTGAAGGCTAGAGGAGAAAGAAAGTTTGGGTTAAGAAACATAAGAGTTGTGTTTTATTCACATTAAACTTGAGATGTCTAATCAAATGTAGAGAGTTTAATAGGTACAATATTGATGGAGGACTAGAATTCTGGACAATATTCACAAAACAGAGGACAGAGAAGATAGCTTTTTCATCACAGGGTACTGGACTGAATTCCCATGAGTATATTCTACTGCAGTTATTTTTGAGATTATATGCTTCTAAATCTGCTTCCTTTACTCAAAGAGAAGGCATAGTTTAAAACCCTTTGTGTTGCACAAAAATCCAGATCCCATGTTCTCAAAGTATGCTCACACCTACCTCTTCTTCTTCCCACTTGCCCTCTAAGTCACTGTATTCAAGCCACACTGTTTTTCTTTCACATCCTCAAAGAATGTCCTGCTTCAGGGCCTTTGCACATGCTGTTTCCTCTGCCTAGGCTGCTTTTTCCACCACTCCCTTGCATAGCTAACTGCTTCTTATCCTCAGCTATTCCCTTACTGATCATCATCTCAAAGAGAAGTGACCACACTGATACAGTCTTGTATTTTCTCTCTCTTTCCTTGCTGTCTTTGTCATACTTTGTGTGTGTGCGTGTGTGTGTGTGTGATTTGGGTGAAAGTTTACAGAGCAAATTCACTTTCCATACAGCAACTCACATACAGTTTGTCTCATGACATTGACTACAATTTACCACACTACACCAATTCCCCTTCTACTTCCTCCCCATGGTTGCCTCTTCTCTGTGTTCTTCCCTCCCATGCACTCCTGCCCCCCGAGCTGTCTCCCTGTGCATACACAGCCCTTCTATTCTCCCATGATTGTTCTCTCCAAGGAGTGTATCTACCTAATGTAAATGTTCAGCTCATCTGTCTGTCTGTCTTTGTCATGTTTTTTGTAATTTGTATTTCATGTCTTTGTTAGTTTACCTAGACTTGAGTTTTGTTTATCTGGTCTGTCTTCCTGGTTAGAAATTCCATATGAGAACAAGGACTTGTTCCATTGCAGCCAATGCACCAAGGAACATGTGTGATACATATTCTGTGTTCAGTAAATATAGGTTGGGTTGGGACTTCATATTTGCAGATGTGGTATTCATTCTAGGAGTAAGGGAAATGCGATACATCGGATATTAAACACTTCCTGTGGACCCACTTCTGTGCTCACAGACTGTATTCATCATCTCTTTCTACCCTTCCAGCAGCTCTGTGATGTACATATAGTTATTATCTCCACCCCAACCCCCAACCTTTTTTTTTAAAAAAAAAAAAAGGAAGGATAATTGACTTTCCCAAGATCACATAATCCCCATGGGAGTTTGAATTTGAGTCTCAATGTGCTTGGCCCTAAAGCCTATATGTTTTCTACTATATCATTATCCATGTATTCCTTCCCCAGACATTTTTGAGCACCTACCATGAAGCAAGAGATATAGGATCTGCCTGTGAGAAACTTGCAATTTCATTGGAGAGACAAGACAAATACACAAGACAAATGTAATAGCATGAAGCAGACTATGATAAAGGGACATACCTCTTAGTTCCTTCCAGCTCTAAAACTCCCTGACTTTCCAAATGGCATAGGCAGTAAATGCAATGGGAGAAATCATTCTGCTCATTGATTGCATCTGATGGTGTACATTCTTTCTTCATCTACCTGTGGCTGCCAGTGAACACAAATGCAAGTCCATTTAAAATGACTATCTCTCGTCTCCCATATTATATTGTATGGTGAATTCAAGGTCAAGTTTGAAATCAAAGTCAAAAGTCTTGGCTTTTTCCTCCTACTATATCAAGACTGTTACCAATTAACTTGAAAAAAAAGCCAAGTTAACCACTCTGGGAGGCGGGGTAGGGAAGACTCTTCATCTCAATTCCAAAGACTCTGAAATGGATTTGTGCACAAAAACACCAGGTTTCTCTAGCGACCCCGAGAGACCTTGCCTGTCACACTGAGCAGTATATCATTTCACTGGGACCAAAAAAAAAAAAAAAAGTTTTGCCATGAAAAATGCTATGTTATATCACAGTGTGATACTATTTAAATATCAAGAGTCGAAGCTTCTATTTAGAAAAAGGCAGGCAATAAATTGAGTTGCTAATTATTCCAGCTGTGAGTATTTTTGGTATGGCTGCAAATTTTGAAGAGGGCAAAATAGAGGATTTTCCTGTTGTGCGTGGCATATGCAAATGTAGTAACAGTCCCCTATGATCTGAAAGGTTCAGGGATGAGAAACCTTGAAAGCCTGCTTTCATTGAATCAAAATTGGTTTGTGTCTAAGCTCAGAGAACTGTGATATGAAATGGACTTTTAATTATACTAATTGAGTTATTGGTTTCTTGGTCCTCAAACTTGAGGATAGCAATTTAAAAATATATTTTTTAAAGTTTTATTTTAAAAGTAACCATTCACTTCTCAACCCCAAGCATCAATTCCCATCTGTGCAAAGAGAACAAGCACATTCGTAATATCCCCAACCACTCGCCTTCCTAATAAAATTATTTTGGTGGGCTAGGGTAACCACAATGCTCCAGTCACCATGCTAATTAGAACAACTCGTTCATTTGATAAAGTTTTAAATGAGCTGGCACTATGCTCAGTCAAGGGACTCTAGTAAAGAACAACATATACATAGTTCCTGCCCTCAAGCGATTAATAGCTACATTTATTGACTGCTCCCTGAGTGCCAAGCTCAATGCTAATCATGTGAATAAACTCACCTGACCCCATAGTTAGCCCATGAAGTAGGTAGGATCATTATCTCACTTTACAGATGAGGTCACTTAGACATAGTGAGGTTAACTAACTTGCCCAAGATCACACAGTGGTAAATATAAAAACCTAACCCATTCCAATTGAGTCGATTCCAACTCACAGTGACCCTACAGGATAGGGTAGAACTGCCCCCATAGGATTTCTGAAGCTGTAAACTTTCCAGAGGCAGCTGCCACTTCTTTCTGTCTCTGGTATGTTCAAACAGCTGACTTTTCAGTTACCAGCTGAGCGCTTTAACCTGTACCAACAGGGCTCCTGTGGTAAGTATAGGAGCCAGGATTCAAACCCTGGTTATCCTGAAGCTACAGGCTTAAATATTATGCTATAATGCCTATTTGGTAGGATCCCATTGACTTTTAAAATAATGATAATAATAAACCTAAACAACCAAACCAGTTGCCCTCAAGTTGATTTTGACTCTTGGTGATCCCATGTTATTACAGAAGAACTGCTCCGTAGGGTTTTCTGGGCCGTATTCCTTACAAAAGCAGATCACCAGCTCTTTCTTATTTAGCACTGATGGATCTATTTGAACCACCATTCTTTAGGTAGTTGATTACAAACAACTTGCACCATCGAGGGACCTTATGATGAGGATAAAGGAGATATGTGTAGAAAAAAATATGACTATAAACACTATAAACATCAATTATTTACCAGTCTTCTCTCAAGGATAAGAGTGTAGGAGACTTATACTTCCTTTAAAAATAATATATATATATATATACACACACACACACACACACACACATACATACATACACACACACATACACACATATATGTACCTACCACTTGTCTGTTGGTTTGTTGTACTGTGGTGTCTTGGATGCTGCTATGAGGCTGGAGGCTATGCCATTGGTATTTCAAATACCAGCAGTGTCACCCATGGTGGGCAGACTAAGACAAACTCAGAAGAAGGAAGGGGCCATCCACTTCTCAAAGACTTGTACATATATACATACACTTGATTTTCTATAATGTATACAGTAAGCATTTACAAAATAGAACACTTAAAAAGAATACCCTGTTTTACTAGCTCAAGTGAAGATCATCTTTCTCATTGTCTCCCATTTTTTCCCCATGTTATATTTATACTTCTCTCTCGTCCTCTTTCCTTTTTCCCCCCATCCGCCATGTCTCTATCTCTGTCTCTCTCAGGAACCCACTTGTCAGCTCCCGAGTTGTCCCTCCTGCTATCATTCCTTCTCAT
The DNA here is from genome assembly GCF_000298275.1 of Orycteropus afer afer. Lineage (NCBI taxonomy): Eukaryota > Metazoa > Chordata > Mammalia > Tubulidentata > Orycteropodidae > Orycteropus > Orycteropus afer. Next base: position 5,826,804 of record NW_006921649.1, read on the forward strand.
ATTGGAGACTATGATAATGATGCCAGCCAGCACGGTGGTTATTTAACCTCTCTCCAGCTAAATGTTTTATTATAACTCCTGAAAACCTAATTACAGTAACTTGACATGCTACAATGCCCTTTATGGTCTGCCTCTGTATTAAACCTACTCCTTTAGAGACAATAAACCTGATGCTTCAAAGGGCATGGTCAGGACCAGTAAAATGTGATGAAATCTTAAGTTTTCTGGTTTACACTTGATTTCCCTCACTGATCACCACACCCCCACTACCTGTGTATTTCTATCTTTCCTCTGGCTTTTTATCAAATTTCAGCAACTGCATGTATGATATTAAAAATCCATTAGGGATTAACGGGCTGTGTATCAATATTTTCATCCACCACTCAGAGTCCCTGTGAGTTTGTTTACTGGGGCGGTCAATTTTCTCGGTAGAACAACTGTCAACACCTGGTTTTCCTGATAACCAGAGCTGCTTTTCTTGAACACGGTGCTACATCGAGCCATTGAATGCTTTCACTCTGTTTCACAAAGAACATTTGCTGCAGAAGACTTCAGGAGCAAAGAGCACTGTGTCTGCATCATGAGTCATTAGTCGTCCTGGTTAGCTCAATGGTGCACTGTGATGAGATAGTAGGGATACAGAGAGAAAGAGAGAGAGAGAAACTTGACCTTTGGAGTTGATGCAGCACAATTATTTGTGTAGTGCATTTCTGTTTCACAGGCCTGCTGGGATTTCCCCCCTGGGAATAAAGCCAAACAGAAAATAGGAAGCCCGCCTCTTAGGGCCCCACTGGTTGCAGCTGAAAAATGGTACTTGTCATTAAGGGATTTTATGTGTGTGTTTGTTTCTTTCTTTGATAGGGTTTGAGGCTACTGAATGAGTATACATGTAGGACTTGTTTATTTGTTAGGCTTCTTTAATGCCACCATGGAAAACAATATGGTGGTTCCTCAAAAAACTGAACAAAATCCATTACCATAGAGTTGATTCCAACTCAGAGCAATCCTCTAGGACAGAGTAGAGCTTCCCTTTGGATATCCAAAGGTGTAAACTTATTGGAAGCACACTGCCACATATTTCTCCCACAGAGCAGCTGGTAGGTTCGAACCACCAACTTTTCGCTTATCAGCCAATTGCTTAACCACTGCTCCACCAGGGCTCCCTAAGATTACCATATAACCCAACAATTCCACTCTTAACCAGAGGCCTAAGAAAATAGTTAGAGAAAATAACACTTACAGCAATTAGTTTTAAATTGCTGAACAATCTCTCACAGCAGTGATGGAAACTTTTCATTGGTGCTCCCTCCTAAGTGGCACCAAGGGCATGTGCCTTACCTGCCATACCCTAGATATGCCTCTACTCTTGCATACATACCCAAGGCACCTGAAGGAGCAATGTGAACAGTTAAGTGTACACCAATGTTCCCTGCAGCATTATAGCCAAAAGGTGGAAACAATTGAAATGTCCATTTCTGTTGAATGGATAAACAAAATGTGGTACATACATACAGAGGCATATATACAATGTGATATTGCTCCACCAAAAAGAAGAATGAGGTTCTGATGCATGCCATAACATTCTAAAAGAAGTGAACATTATGCTGATCAAAAGGACAGATGTCGTATGACACAAAAGAACAGATATTGTATGACATCACTTATATCAAATAAATATATAGAAAGCAAAGTTAATTAGTGGTTACCAGGTATGAGAGGGTGATTGCTTATGATTCATTGAAGGTACCTTAATGGTGGTGGAATCATCTGGAAAAAGAAAGTGAAAATAGTTTCATAACTTGAATGTAATCAGTGTCACTGAAGAATACATATAGAAATTGATGAAATGTTTTATGGGTTGTTGCATGTATATATTATGGTTGTTTAATCAAAGAAAGTGTATGTCCTTAATTTCTGAACCAGTTTGAAGCAGAAGACTAGTTTGCCAAGATTCTGCCCTAAATCCATGTCTTGGCTGTCATGTAAGGTGCACGGGAGAACAGATAATTAGGCATCCACTCTCAGTTTTTATTAAATGGTTTTGTTTTCACATGAGGAAAAATGGTGACATTTACCAAAAAGAAGGATAGTTTAGGATGAAGTGATGATCTCTCTGGATTCTTAAGAAATCACAGGGACCCAGGGTCCAGAGCCAAGCACTAAGAGGAGCCCTATTTCCTTGGCCTTCCTCTCCAATCAACAGCCCTTCTCTGAGCCCCTCACCCAAACTAGGCAGGATGCTGGGGTCAGGATGGAAGCCCTGAAAATCCACATGGCTAGGAAGGGAAAGAAGCATTGCAGCTCTTACTTTTTTCTAAGGCATCAAGGACTGGTTTTCCTTATCCCTCTGAGTGCTAGCAAACTCCAAGGACAGCACTTTGGGGGCGCCTCATTTGCCTTTCCTTTCTAAGGCACAAGTGGCCAATTCTGAGAGCAATTGAGTTGTGCTTGAAAAATGTCAAGTGCATTTGGAAACTACACATTTTTGCTGATGCCTGGAGTCCTGAGCAGAGCTACTTCCCTGACCGACCGCTGGGAAGAAGTTCACTTGGGGCATTGCAAATGATTCATGGGAACACACTGAGTGGGCCCCTGAAGGGGAAGCTGCCTTAATAGCCAGTTCAGGGAAAAATCAAGAGAAGTCCTCTAAGCCTTCTTGGTCTTCCCTATGACCATCTGGCCAGAACTCCACCTGTGGGTCCTGCTTCATTTTATTTGTTTGTTTTATTTTTCCCTGCAATACAGGACTGCAATCTTTGGGTGACTCAAAGCTTGCATTTTTTTCAATTTTTTATCATGAAAACATTGAAACATATAGAAAAGTTGGAAGAACAGTACAATGTAAGCATAACTATCTAGTTTCAACAATTGCTATCATTTTGTCCTATTTGTTTTATCTCTCTGTTTATCTGGAGATACAGTGATAAATTTTTTGGGGGGTTAGGGGGCTGGATAAATTGAAAGCAAATTATGGATTTCATGATACCCCTAAAGCATTCAATGCTTCCATTTAAAAATATATATATCTACCAACAATAAAATGTATTCTCTATAAATCAGACATATTTGACAGGTACAAAAACTGTTAGGATAGAGTTTCTTAGGCTAGAACATGCATTAGAATCACCTGAGGGAGTTTCTGAAATTCTGTACTCTTAGACCTATGCCCAGATCTTGATGGGGCCCAGAAATTATGCATTCCTAAGAAAGCACTCCTAGCATAGTGCCTAAGGCACTTGACTGCTAACAAGAAGGCTGGTGATTAAAACCCACCAGCCACTCCTCAGAAGAAAGGTTGGGCAGTCTTACTTCTGTAGTGATACTGCCTCGGAAACCCAAGGAGGGGTCGCTATGAGTCGGGGCCGACTCGACAGCATATAACAACAACAACAACAAGAAAGCACTCCAGTAATACTAAAACCAGTTGCCCTTGAGTTATCTCTGACCTATGGAGACCTCATGTGTGTCAGAGTAGAAGTGTGCTCCATAGGGTTTTTAGTGGCTGATTTTTTGGAATTAGATAACCTGGTCTTTCTTCCAAGGCACCTCTCTGGGTGGACTCAACCATCCAACCTTTCTTTGGGTTAGCAGAAGAGCATGGCTCCTATTTGTACCACCCAGGAACTCCAATGATAACAAAGCAAGTATTTATTGGATACAACATGAAGATCACTTCTTTTAGAATGTTTCTTTTTTTGTTTGCTGAATTTAATTTTCTAAAGATTAGCAACACCAGGTGTAACAGTATTGTGGGAGAAGCAAGATTCTACCCATCTTTGGTATTTTTGGTTTAATCAATTTAAGCACCAGAAAGTACAAAGAAGATATATAATACTTAATGAGTTTCATTTGGCTGTCATCATCACAGATACTACGCTGTCAATGAGTGCCTAGACGAGAGGTCCTGCAAGGTTTAATGCCATGCCAAAAAGCACACAGGTTGTTTTCACCATGGAGGGATCTGGGCTGCATTTGTAAATATAGACACTTGCCTGTATGCACATATACAAACTTGGAAGCCTTCTTGGAAAGCAGCAGTCAACATGGCAAAAGAGCCTTACTTTAAAAATGAAATGTATTAACACTACTATCCTTTTAGCATTTGGTATTTGGCCAAGGAAGACATTGCAGGTTGTTCACTGAATAAAGATTTGTTTTGTGCCCACTATGTGCCTAGCTGTATTCTAGATGCTAAGAATACAATATTGAGGAAATCAGACTAATACCTAATAATTTTCAATTTCATAGAAATTCAGTTCTAAAGGTGGATCCAGACAATAAGTAAGTTTACAAGTACATATATAATGAAACAAAATAATAAAGCAGTATTAACAGGAGAAAGTGGAAGGAAGGTTGGGCAATCTACTTCCGTAGTGATACTGCCTTGGAAACCCAAGGAGGGGTCGCTAGGAGTCTGGACCAACTCGATGGCACATAACAACAACAACAACAACAGGATAAAGAGTAAACAGAGAAAGATGTTAGTTAGGGGCCATGGAGGACTTTTCTGAGAAAGTAACATTGCAGCAGAGTTAAATGATATAAAGGAGAAGCCATACTGATATTCTGGGCAGAGGGAATAGCAAGTGTAAAGGCCCTGAGGCAGGAATGTGGTAGCAGTGATTTATGAGAAGAAATAGTGAGAGGGCAATGTATTGGATGGAGTGAGAGCAGAAAAGATTAGTAGAAAATGTAGTTGGAGAGGTGCTAGAGGCCAGATCATGCAGGTTGGTGTAGAACACAAGAATTATTTTTTATTTTGTTTTAAGTGTGTTGGAATGTTGGAGGGGGGGATATAAGTGGGTAATTAGAAGGTGAATAACATCTGATTTCGTTTTTAGAATCAAGTGTAAAAGATAGACTGAACTGTCAAGGGGACAATTTTAGGATCTAGTGAAGCAATCCTATAAGGAGATATAATAATCTTATTTTTCCATTTTTCTTTTAAGTATATGAGTGTATTAAATGAGTATATTAAAAATAACCATAAAGCCGATTATGCTTCTTAATCATCATTGTGTGATTTCTCTCAAGTTGCCAATATATTACTGTTTTCAATTTATTTATTCTGTCTACAGATATAACTGATGGCCAGGCAATGGACTAGGCTTTAGAGATACAAAGAGAAATAGCTACCAGTATCAAGTGTTAGGGCCTTTACACGTATGTGTGTGTGTGTGTGCACGTGTATGACTGCAAAATACATTTTACCAAGTGTATAAACAGATTCTTGAGTGCACAAAAGTGATGAAGATGATTTTGGAATAGGTTTCCCAGGATAGTGATTGGAAGGTGAGTAGGAGTTGGCTATACTGGGGTGGGTAGAGAAGACAGGGAAAAGCCACTCAGGGAGAATTTCCCAGCATTCACCAAGACATGGAAACATGAACAGGCTTGTTAAGGAAAGATGACGCATCTTTTGGTGTAGTTAAAGTGTGGCATGCGTGGGAGCTGAGGAGAACAAGGTTGGAAATGAGGATAATAAAGATGGGTAATAGTTGTAAAAAGCCTCTCTTTTAGGCAGTGGAAGATAACTAGGGGTTTGCCAGCCAAATCATGATGGCATTTTGTGGTTTGGGAAGAAAACTGGAAGGAGAGCTGAAGGGGAGGATTGGTGGGAGTGAATTTCAGAGACAAACCTGATGGAATTCATGTAACCTATTGGAGGGGAGAAGGTAAGGGAAAAAGAAGAGGTGGAAACAGCCTCAAGCAATTGCAGATGATAGGAGTTCTGGAGTGTATTTGGGGAGAGAAAGAAAACAATGTTTTCTGGAGATAGACAATGTCCAATACACAATAGGAATCTGAGTCTATAGTTCAAGGAAGAAGTCAGTCTAGAAATGGAGACCTGGAGACTTCAGACATATCAGTGATGGTTGAAGCCATAGCAATAGGTGACATTGCTGCAAAGTGAGAACTTGTTTTTGCATATTTATTAAGTGCTTACCAGTGATTCCTTACAAGGAATCACTCTAGTAGGTAAGACATTTGGCTGCTAACCAGAAGGTCAGTGGTTCAAACCCACCAGCTGCTTCACAGAAGGAAGATGAGGCAATCTACCTCTGTAAATATTTACAGCCTTGGAAACCCAATAAGGGTCAATATGAATTGGAATCATGTTGATGGCAGTGGGTTTGGTTTGTTTTTGTTTTTTGTTTTCCTTTTTGAGTGACTTTGTATTTATATTCCTTTTAGTTTGATTTTCACTACCCATTCTTGGTGAATTGTTCATGAGATAAATTTTAAGTAACTCTAAATCATAGCACAGAGTTTTCTATCACCCTGGCTTTCTGGTTGATATATGTTCTAGCTTAATCATAAGCAGTTGACTCATTTCATGATTTGGAGAATTTTTCAGATATTTATTTGACATTTGCCAAACTTGAATTGAAACTCAAATTTCAGATTCCTTATGTTGCTCTGAAAAAGTAATAAAAGCTACTCAAAATGTAGCGAGTACTTACTATGACACACACCTTTGGTTAAGAGCTTTTTCTACGTAATGCTATATAATGCTCATAGCAAGCAGATGTGAGGTACCAGTGCTCTCATTAACCCCACTGTGTCTATGTAAAGATGGAGGCTTTCCAGAGAAATATTAGATAATTTAGGTGCTCTTACTTATGTGTTAATGGCACTGCCAGGACTCCAGTTTAGGTAGGTCTTGTACCAAAAAGCTTGGTTTTAATATTACACCTACCATTCATCCAAAGGACTATTTAAATCTAGATCTATTGGACAAAGGACACAGTGTTTTCTTCATAAAATCAAACTTCTTAGCTTTATTCAGATAATTGAGCATTGCTGCTGTTGTTTTGTTATCGTTGTTAGGTGTCAGCGAGTCAGTTCTGACTCATAGTGGCCCTATGTACAACAGAATGAAACAATGCCCAGTCCTGTGCCATCCTTACAATTGTTGCTATGTTTGAGGCCATTATTGTGGCCACAGAGTCAATCTATCTTATTGAAGCCTTTTCTCTTTTTCACTGACCCTCTGTTTTACCAAGCATTTTGTCCTTCTTCTGGGTCTGGTCCTTCCTGATAACATGTCCAAAGTATGTGAGATGAAGTCTTGCTGTTTTCACGTCTGAGGAGCATTCTGGCTATACTTATTCCAAGACAGATTTGTTCAGTCTTCTGGAAGTCCATGGTATATTCAATATTCTTTGCCAACACCATAATTCAAAGACATCAGTTCTTCTTTGGTCTTTCTTATTCATCATCCAGCTTTCCCATGCAGGTGAGGTGACTGAAAATACCATGGTTTGAGTGCAAAAAAAAAAAAAAAAAACTCACTGCCATTGAGTCAATCTTAATTCATAGTGACACCAGTTAGGTTTCCAAGTCTGTAAATCTTTATGGAAGTAGATTGTGCCTCAACTTTCTCCCACAGAACAACTGGGGAATTTGAGCCACTGATCTTCTGGTTAGCACCTAAATACCTCACCCATCATACCACCAGAGCTCCTTATGGTGTGGGTTAGGCATACCTAGAAGACCTTAGTCTTTCTTCAAAGTGACATATTTTCTCCTTAATACTTTAGAGAGATCTTTTGCAGCAGATTTTGCCCACTGTAATATATCATTTGATTTCTTGACTGCTACTTCTGTGGGGGTGAGTTGTGGATCCAAGTAAAATGAAATCCTTGACAACCTCAGTAGTACAAATAAAGTTTAAATATCAGTTATTTCTTTTACTGTTAGCTGTGTTAAATAATTCACTAATCAGATACTCATTTTCTGGCATGATTATCCATCAGATTGAGCTCATTTGATTTTCATTGAGGATTAAAATACTTTCAAGGTTTTATTAAAAAGTAACCAACACTCAAATATTTGTAAAGATGTCAATCTCACCTAGAATACACCCCTGAGAAAACCTGAGAAGTCCCCGGTACAGGGGCAATATGGTGTAGTAGATACAGTTAGAGACTTTAGAGTCAGGCAGAATGGAGTTTTAGTTCCAAAAATTCTTCTTGCTGTGTCTCAGCTTCACTTTTCTCATCTGTAAAGCAAGAGTCATAAGCTACTCACTTCATAGAGTTGATAGGAGTTTTAGTTGCAAGTAAAACATTTAGCCTTGTAATTGACACATCATAAGTGATTGATAAATGTAGTTGCACCTACTGAAGACCAGAAGAGAAAGAGAACACTTGTACAACATTTTTAAATGTTAGAATTGTAGCTGAGTAAAATCATACAACAATGAGGAAGCTCCACTCACTCATTCAGTCATTCACTAAAGCCCCCCTGCATGTGAGGCTTTGAGTTGGGTACTGTTCATAAAGATAAACAAGACACAAAACAAGATGCAGCTGCTGGTCTTCAGTGTCTCAGCCTCTAAACTATACCAAACCCTCACTTTAAAATCCTCTAGAGGAGAAGTGGTACTTATTTCCTGAAGACAAGTCATCATTTTAAACAAGATGTGGCAAGTCACATTTGAAGTCATAAATGGCACACATAAGAGAGAGGATAATCTATTGTCAGCAAGAGAATTGCTTGTCCTTGAAGTGTCCTTGGGGTGATAGTCTCCTGAACCCTGAGGAAAGGTTATATCTTCTTAGGTGTCAATAGCAGACCCTATTAACCTGTTTCCACGCCATTACTGTGGCTACCAGGGGTACCACCAGGCGGGCTTGTGCTTACTCACTGATCTGCACTGAACACGTTCCCTTGTTACCCTACCGAGAGGGACCAGGTCTTCGGGAGCAAGGTA
>NW_006921649.1:5839292-5851177 GCF_000298275.1 Orycteropus afer afer
GGTGCGGGATCGGGCAGTGTTTCGTTCTGCTGTGCATGGGGTCGCTATGAGTCGGAAACGACTCGACGGCACTTAACAACAACAACAACAACAACCAGGGGTACCTTGTTCAATTGCTCAGCAAAGATGTTTCCAAAGAAATAACCATGATCACATGACCTAGAGAGGCCATCTCAGAACAAGAAGCAGGACAGAAAGGTGAAAACAGCACAGGGACAGTTTAAGGTAATGTTGAAGAGCTCAGACTTTCTTGATATATGAGCCTCTGGGTTTAAATCCTTAGACAGTTACTTGACTTCTACAAGCCTGATTCCTTGTATCTAAAATGGAGATATTAAAATAATTCTTAGCTCATAAATAGCTGTGAAAATATAGTTCAAGTTTCCATAACATAGTAGGTATCTAATGCAGTGGTGGTTCAATGGTAGAGTGCTCACCTTCCATACAAAAGACCAAGGTTCAATTCCCAGCCAGTACACCTCATACACAGCAACCACCCATCTGTCACCAGAGGCTTACATGTTGCTATGATGCTTAACAGGTTTCAGGGGAGCTTCTAGACTGAGACTAAGAAGGCCTGATGACCACTTCTGAAAATCAGTACATTAAAACCCTATGGATCACAACAGTCAGTTCTGCAACTGATCATGGGATGGATCAAGACCAGGGAGCATTTTGTTCCACTATGTATGGAGTTGGCATGAGTCAGGAACCAACCTGACAGCAGCTAACAACAACTGTACATGATAGTGTTTATCACCACAACCACCACCATCATCATCATCATAGTTGTCATCTCTTGGTGATTTACAATAATCTAGTTTCCATATCTTGTTTGATTACTTTACAAGATTGTTGTGGGTACTAAAATCTAGATGTGTATGTGAAAGTATAAGACTATTTTAATTTATGGAATTCATTGGTGTATCATCAAGAGTAGTATTTCCCCCTTTGTCCTATACAGTGTAGCACTAGTGAACTAAGACTATATTAAACTCTAAAAAAAACAACCCACTTACCATTGAGTTATTCTGACTTGTGATGACATAAGGTTCTCAATGACCATAACCTTTCGGAATTACATTGCCAGGCTTTTCTGCTGAGGCACCTTTGGGTGAATTTGAATACCCAAATTTTCAGTTAATTGTTGAGTGCTTAACTGTTTGCATCCCCCCAGGGACTCCTAGGACTGTACTAATCAAAACAAAACAAAAAACCTGTTGCGTCCAGTTGATTCCCATATGGTGGTGACCCCATATGCTTCATGGCATATCTGTGCTCCATTTCAATAGTTGTAATGTTACACAAGCAGATCACCAGGCCTTTCCTCCAAGGTGTCACCAGGTGGATTCAAACTGCCAACTTGTATTAGTAGCTGAATGTTAGCCATTTGCATCACCCAGCAATTCCTAGGACTATACTGTTATCATTAGGAGCTGTAGAGTCAGACCAACTCATAGCAACCCTATGTAGAGAGTAGAACTGACTCCTAGGGTTTTCTTGACTGTAATATTTACAGAAGCAGATCTCCAGTTCTTTCTCCTGTGGATGCACTGGGCAGTTCCAACTGGCAACCTTTTGTTTAGCAGCCAAGCTCTTAGCCATCATATCATCAGGGCTCCTTAAGATTTAAAAAAAAAAAAAAAAAAAACCCTGCCTTCAAGTCAATTCCAACTCATAGTGACCCTATAAGACAGAGTAGAACTGCCCCCATAGGGTTTCCAAGGCTATAAATCTTTCCAGAAGAAGATTGCCTCATCTTTCTCCTGCAGAGCAGGTGGTGGGTTCAAACTGCTGACCTGCCGACCTTCTGGTTAGCAGCCAAGTGCTTTAACCACTGTGTGATCAGGCCTCCATGCTCAAGCTCACTGCCATCAAGTCGGATCCAACTCATAATGACCCCTCCTTGGGTTTCTGAGGCAGTATCACTACAGAAGTAGATTGCCCAACCTTCCTTCTGAGAAGTAGCTGGTGGGTTTGGACTGCCAGCCCCCTGGTTAGCAGTCAAGAGCCTTAGGCACTACACTACCAGAGTTCCTAGGACTATATAAATCAGAGAGGAAAAAAATCTCAGCAAGACATTCCTCCTTAGTCACCACAGCCACTCTGACCATCTCCCTTCTTCCTGGCAGGCACTTCCTCTTTAAGACCTCCTCGGGAAGCACTCCCCTGTTTAGCAGCTCTTCTCCTGGATATCCTTTGACCTCAGGAACGGTTTACACACCACCGCCCCGCCTCCTGCCCAGGAACACCTTCTCCAGGAAGGCCTTCAAGCTGAAGAAACCATCCAAATACTGCAGCTGGAAATGTGCTGCCCTGTCTGCCATTGCCGCAGCCCTCCTCTTGGCTATTCTCCTGGCGTATTTCATAGGTAAGTCAGGGCAACCTGCTCGTCAACCCAGGTTGTAAGAAGGTGGGGCAGGGGCATGGACTTGTGAATGCACAGGACCTCTGCTGTTTGTACAATTTGCTTCTTGGCTCCTGAAAGAAGTAATAATGAGTGATGGATGGGAGTGATTTTTTTCCTCTTGAAATCCATTTAAATCTGATGAGTTTCTCCTTCAGGATTCTAAATGACATTTATCAGAACTGAAATTAAGCATCCTTACTGGATCCTTTCTTGGAGACGAGCTGAGAATTGTAGTGCCTGCAAACTCATCCCTCACTCCCAAAGTAGCCTTCTACTCTCCTCCATCATTGCATTTTAACCCATGTGTATGCTCCAAAATCCATGCAACATTGGTTAACTTTAGCCAAAAACTAAATAGAAAGAGAGTGATAAGGTATGCCTGGGAACATCTTGATCTGAGAAAAAGCCAAATAGCTATCTTATTTTCAGAGCTGTGGAACGGGAATCGAGAGACCAGAGCATGCAATTGGTCTTTGTGCAGAATCCAGTTGCCACGATACAGTTGATCTTGCCCACACCTTTCCTTTACTACTGTCCCTTTAACCCCAACCCACATCCCTCCCATGCCAGGGTATGCCTTATGGTAGCAGCTTGGTGAAGTTGCTAGGGTACCTTCCTTCTCATGCCAAGGATATTGGTTTGCACCCATGTGGTGTAGCCATGTAACCATGGAAAGCAACAGATGCTGAGAGCTCTGGGGCAGGGTGCCACTGGCATATCAGCAATCTGGGCTGGACCCAAACTCTGCTTGCAGCTCCTGGCCCCAACAAAGAGCCCCAGTCCTGCTGCTCTGTCAGTCGAGCCTGCCAATGACAGACCTCCTGGCTCAGGAAGAGGCTAGGCCATAGTGAGGTTTGTTAAAGTTTATTTGAAACACTAGATAGTTCTGGTTTGGCTTCAGGGCAGCTATGACAGCCCTTTTCATTTTGGCTATGCCATTTGACAACGTTAACCTATGAAACACCAGCAAAAAAGGCCAACTCCAAAACAGTTCTCAACCCTTATGCTAAAACCCCTCTCATTTCAGAGGAAAAAACTAGGCAACCCTGATCATGCTAATTTTGCCTCTTCCTCAACACAAGTTCTCCCTCCTCCCTCAGGGTGATGGCTTCCACTCATTCTTTATCTTCAGGCAACCCAGTCAGACTGATGCCTATCAGAGAAGGAGTTGGTCCAATAATTCCAAACCTTTCTACCTAAGCTGGCGTGATGGCGGAGGAATTGTGAACCTCTAGAGATCTTGGCCCAGCCCAAAGCAGACCATGGCAAGCCAAAACTTGGCATAAATTTTCCACTCTTCCGTAATATATCTATGCTTAATATGGAAAAATAAGCTTTTATATTCCTTACCAATTACATTTCCCAGGAATGCCCTCCAAAACCAAGCAAATTGACACTCCAGGGAAAGGTACCATGCTTATCTAGCTGGAGCTTTGCAAAATCTTTGTGCCTTAAACCTCAGCTCTGCTTAGGAACCCTGACATGAAAGTCCTGCTTACCTCTCACTTACCTTTCAATGAATGGTGGAATAATGGATTGGCTTGGGGGAGCGGGGCTAGGGCATCTGTGGCACCCCTCAATGACTTGAGTAGACTCTTTTGTATTGTTAGAGGTAGTTTTGTATGATTCCTCAGGTAGCTGTTCAGAGGCTCGGTGGAAACAAATTGAATGTGCCTTCAGGGTCTTTGCATGATTTGGCTTTGTGTCAGAAACTTCAAAAAGAATCCATGTGCTCACTTCTCAGGTTTAATGTTGTGTTGGGCTGGTGGGCACCATGGGGAGCCCAGATATAGAAATTGAGGCACTACCTGACTCTGCCAATAGTGTCCCCAGTGTGCCTCCAACTCCACTTGCAAGAGAGAGATAGATGGCTACTGCCTGATTTATTGAGCTTGATAGTTAAAATATAATAGCTTTCTGTAAGGGCGATCATATAAATGGGAAACCATATAGTGAGAGTTTAATGTTTTAATCGGGTGTGTAACTTGTAAATGATGGATTAGGAAACATATTTATCCTCAGTCTGGAGGCTACTGGAAGCTGGACCTGAGCATCTTAGAATGGTTTATTAGTTTATAATCCATCATTTCCTATTATGTATGCTTTAGGTAAGATTATGCTTTGACCCTGGAGTATTGAAGAATAGTTTATGATTCAAAATGAGTGATGTAACAGGCAAATTTCCTCGGCAGTAATGGTAGAAAGCATGGAGCTATAGAGCCACTCTCAGCTCCTCTCCAGAGATGACAAGGTGGGAAAGCATGGTGTAGGGTCAAGATCTGGAGAGCTAACCTTGGCCCCCATGTCTCACTTCTCCTTAGCCATGGCAAAGCCACTTGCCTTCTGGGCCTTGATTTCCTAAGTACAAAATGGGGACATGGTGGTTATTTATGTGCAGAAACTCTGAAGTATGATGAGAATTAATTAATGTGTATAAATCACTTTGAAGATGAAAAGCAGTATATTATTAATTACAGAGCTCCAGGGGCATAAACAGTACACAGCAAACACAGAGGAAAGTGCTGTTGGAAACGAGGAGGGATTGTGCCTACCTAGAAAACAAGCCATTAGGGAAGGACATGAGGGCACATGAAATCTGACGCCCTCTTATTAAGGGGAGAGCAGCTTTGAAAACCTGAGCATATTCTGGTTCACACAGAACTCCGAGTTCCATGAGAACATGACAGGTCCTGAAATTGAAGCATCAGTCCTGGGACTTTTATGGACAAGCCCTGGGTTCAGGCCTGCCAGGAACTGTGACAAACAGGTCAAATTATCTTCCTTGCGTGTTCTAACCCATCAAGAGAAAGCATTCCAGAAATGAGCAATTTGGAATAGTTTAGCCCCATGTCAATTTCTTCCACAGATCCAAGCATGTGGGTGGGTGTAAAAGCAGAATGATGCCAGCCCTGGTACACATTGGAAGACATGGGCCTTTACCAACTCAAGAGCACAATTCCTCAGTTCCTGCTCACACAACTGGGGTCTGAGATCTTTTATGATACTCTGCCATAAGGTACTCCCTGTGCCAGATTCTCCCAATGCATGAACCACATCTTGGAATAAATTACTCTGAAAAGCTGCATGAACTCATTTAGGCCACTAGGGGACCACTTTGCATGGCTCTCAGTCCCTGACCTAAATGGTGCCTAGATGGGAGCTCTGGTAGCATAGTGCCTAAGGCACTTGACTGCTAACCAGAAGGCTGGTGGTTCACACCCACCAGCCACTCCTGGTAAGGAAGATTGGGCAATCTACTTCCGTAGTGATATTACCTCAGAAACCCAAGGGGGGGGTCACTAGGAGTCGGGGCCAACTCGACGGCAAATAACAACAACAGAGGAAACTGGTTTAGGAGAATTTGGCTGTGAAATAAAGAGAGCTTTTTTCTCAGGAAGTTGGCTCATCTCTTCCTGGAGCAATTCAAGTACACCCATTGCCATTGCCTGCAATACCAGACTTCCCTCTATATCCCTACATTTTTAAATCATGTTTCCTACCTGTTTTATAGAAAATGTATAATTTTTTATCTACATGTATTTGTTGTTGTTGAGTTGACTCTGACTCCTGGTGACCCCACGCAACAGAATGAAATATTGCCCAGTTCTGTACCATCTCTGTGATTCTTGGTATACTCAAGTCCATTGCTGCAGCCATTGCACTTGACTGCTAACCAGAAGGCTGGCGGTTCAAACCCACCAGCCATTCCTCAGAAGGAAGATGGGGCAATCTACTTCCGTAGTAATGACTGCCTCGGAAACCCAAGGAGGGGTCCCTATGAGTCGGGTCCGACTCGACGGCACATAACAACAAATACAACATAGGAGGTTCATCTTCCAACACTCTATTGAGAAATATTCTGTTGTGACCCATAGGGTTTTCATTGGCTCATTTTCAGAAGTAGATCACCAAGACTTTCTTCCAAGTCTATCTCAGTCTAGAAGCTGTGCTGAAACCTGTCCACATGGATGACTTTGCTGGTATTTGAAATACCAGTGGCATAGATTCCAGCATCATAACAACACATGAGCCACCATAGTCTGACAAACTGACAAATAAATGGTAGTTTTATCTAAATGGTTTGCATATAACAACTGGCATTACCATTATACCTGCTTAGAATTGTAAGCTTTTCTATTTAAAACACTTTTGTATAATTATTAAATTTGATCCCTGTCCCCAATCTCCAACATAGAACACAAAACACATCAGAAAATAAAATTGACATATTACAATCACTTGACGGGAGTTGATGCCAAGGCCAGAGATTCTAAAGGCACACAGTTGCAGGGCCTTCGTCTCCTAATGGCCAGTCTAACATCTTTCCCTTGGCTCCTCTCTCCTCAAGACTGCAGTCAGCCAAATCCTCTAAACGCTGTTTGAAACCTACATGATCCCTTTTTTACATCAGCTTCCCTACCAAGTTCTGTCTTCATTAGCAAGAGAGAGTAATGGGTTCCAAACCATCTTTTACAGAAGCCCTGACGGTGCAACAGTTAAGTATTTGGCTGCTAACCAAAAGGCTGGTGGCTCCACAGGAGAAAAACCAGATGATCTGATTCCATAAAGATTACATCCCTGAAAACCCTATGGCATAGTTCTACTCTGTTACATGGGGTCACTAAAAGTCAGACTTGACTCAACAGCACCCAACAGTAAGACAATCATCTCCCAATACAACAGACAGATATTATATCTTCTCCTGAGTCTCTTAACCTGTTCTCGTATTCTTGTTTTCCCAGATATCTTCTGTTACAAGGATCACTAAACTCTTTCTGTAAAGAACCAGATAGTAAATATTTTTGGCTTTGTGGGCCATCTGATCTCTGTCACAACTATTCAACCCCACCACTGTGAGGTGAAAGCAGCCATGGGCAGTATGTACACAAACAGGCATAGGTGATCTCCGGTGAAACTTAAATTGTTGTTGGTAGGTGTCATCAACTCAGCTCCAACTCTTAACAGCACTGTGTACAACAGAACTTAACACTGCCTGGTCCTGCACCATCCTCACGATCCTTGTTAAGGTTGAGCCCGTTATTGCAGCCACTGTGTCAATCCATCTTGTTGAAAGTCTTCCCCTTTTTCACTGACCCTCTGCATGATATCCTTCTCCAGGGAGTGGTCCCTTCTGACAACATGACCAAAACTGAAATTATGAACAATGAAGGTTGAATTTTATATAATTTTAACATGTGGCAAAATGTTATCCTTCTGTTAATTGTTTTCAACCCATTAAAATGTAAAACCATTCCTTAGCTCATGTGCTATACAAAAAACATGTGGTAGATTGGATGTGACCCACGCACCATAGTTTGAAAACCCTATTTGATTGTATGAATGTTCTTGTCCTAAGAATAGCTTTACAGGTTGTCTCCATCTTTATAAAAAACAATAAAATTGCTTTCAAACTGGCTAAGAGTCCAACCATATGTCCACTGTAAATGAAACAGATGATTGACATTTTCTGATGCTGTAATCCCATTTCATAATGGATAATTACATCCAACTTTCTGGCCCAAACCAAAAAGTAAGAAAAGCAAGCAACCTTTCTCTTTAGTTAAACATTTCCTATAGGATAATTTCTCCATCCTAATAATGTAGCTTTTTACTAGACTGCTCGAAACTGTCCCAGCCCACTGATGGAGTAGAATTTCCAAATAACTTTTCAGGCTACTCACTTTTCTCCTCAATCTTTGGTTACTGGAGATTCTTCTGCAAAATCATTGCCTGGTTGTAAAACATTACTCAGCGCCCAATGCTTTCTTTGTTGAAGTTGTCGAACAGGTTGTAACAGTGCTTAGTCGCTGAATGACATCATTGCTTTCTTGTCATAGATTAGCATTACAATAGATCTAGAACTTGAGTGGACTCTGACTCATGGTGACCCTATATGTATCAGAGAAGAACTGTGCTCCATAGAATTATCAACGACTGATTTTCAGAAGTAGTCACAGGAGCTCTGGAAGCGTAGTACCTAAAGCACTTAACTGCTAACCAGAAGGCTGGCGGTTCAAACCCACCAGCCACTCCTTGGAAGGAAGGTTGGGGAATCTACTTCCGTAGTGATACTGCCTTGGAAACCCAAGGAGGGGTCGCTATGAGTCGGGTCTGACTTGATGGCAGGTAATAACAACAACAACAACAGTCACAAGTTTTCTTCCTAGGCACCTCTGAATGGACTTGAACCTCCAAACTTATGATTAGCAACTCAGCACATTAACCATTTGTACCACCCAGGGACTGTAGAGTAGATCGAGTTTTCTTGAAAGCATAGAATGTTCACACAATGTTCACATCAAATCAAGGAAGAAAGATGCTTCTAATATGTGAGTTTGCTGTCTAAACCACATAATCTTAGAAATTCTAATTTGGGGATCAACACTCTATTCAGCATGACACCCACCCCAGACTATATTGCCCCTGAGTTGGAAACAGTATGTAACATGTGTGGAGCTTCTGTCAAAACCTTTTCACGTGGTTGGGGGGTGAGAGGGAGCAGAGAGAAAGAAAAGAGCATTGATGTCATCCTAAATTAGTTTTTAGCTCTTCAGATCTCTGCCAAACTAAAATACATATATATATATTAGAAAGTCACCTTGTCTTTTTTCACTACAGTAATTCCTGCCAAATATGAAATACTATGTTTTAAGTAAGCTGCCGAGAGCTCCATCTTCTGCCACTCCGACTTTGATCTGGGAAGAACGCGGGCCATCAACATGTCAGGATGTTAAAAGTGTGGTAATTTGGGGTGCTTTCAGTTTCTTTTGAAAACAATGAGAGATTATTTTCTATGGAAACTAAAAGCCTACAATGTGTTTAAAGTTGCTACACTTGAAAATTGATATGTTGAGACTCATACTGATGAATCCTGCGATCTCAGCTGCTATTTTGTGTATTCCCATCTCGCTCAACAGAGCAGGTTTAGGGAAAATATAAAGAAAATGACAGAAAATGATGAGAACAGTACATTTACCTGGCATCCTCTGTGAGGGTGCCGCCACCTCAGAAAAATGTTGATTCTCTCGTTCAAGCTTACTGCCCTTGCACTTTCCAAGCCAAATCAAAAACCAAACCAGTTGCCTTTGAGTCAGTTGTGACTCGTGTGTTCTCTTCCCATGTGTGTCCAAGTAGAATTGTGTTCCATAGGGTTTTCAATGATGGATTTTTTTTCAGAAGTAGATCTTCTTCTGAAGCACTTCTGTTGTTGTTGTTGTTGTTATGTGCTATCGAGTCAGCCCCAACTCACAGCGACCCCTCCTTGAGTTTCCAAGGCAGTATCACTTACGGAAGTAGATTGCCCCATCTTCCTTCCAAGGAGTGGCTGGTAGGTTTGAACCGACAGCCTTTCTGGTTAGCAGTCAAATGCCTTAGGCACTACACTACACTTCTGGGTAGACTCAACCTCCACATTTTTGGTTAGCAGCCAAGCCCATTAACCATTTGTACCACTCGAGGATTTGCTGGACTAGCCAGACAAATGGTAAAGCTCACCCTCCTGTGTGCATTCTAAATTATGCATTTATCTCCTGTTATTTAAAGGGCAAACACTCATGATTAAATCTGGACAGTTCAGAAAATAGCATTAGCATGCAACTCACTGGCCCCAGATGGTCAAACTTTGTAGTTAGCCACATACACAGGAAAAGAGTGCTATTCACAAATAACTCAGGGGACCCAGTTACTTTATCTGTTTGGATGTCAGTAGCAGACTCCTTATCTAATAGAAATGCTAATGTGTCCTTAACCTAGTAATGAAGTCCTATCCGTGCTTACCCACTGGTGAGTCTTTGGCAGTACACTTGCCATTTCATAACTATACACCTGTTTTCACAGAGCCTGTTGATTTACTGAAAGTAAATTAAGTCATTAGCTGGGTCTCCATCACCTAGCAGCCATGTGACAATATTTGTGTCTCATGTTTAACATTTAAAAAAGATGAGTTTCTCACTGCAAAAATAAAAATAAATAAAGAGAACTGATGTCCTAAAAAAAAAAAAAAAAAAGATGAGTTTCTCTGCTTCTGAAAATGTATTTGTGCAAGTTAACCCAAACCCATTGCTGTCGAGTCATTTCCAAGTGGGAGGACTTAAAATGCTTTCAGTTTGCTCAGTAGCTGACCCTTCCAACAAGACACCTGTCACAATCCAGAGTAGTCAGCCAATAAATGCAGGGCTTTCTCACCATAACATCAAGCACTTGCCAGTTGCTGTTGAGTTGATTGTGGCTCATGTGTCCCTATGTGTGTCATATTAGAACTGTGCTTCATGGGTGTTTCAATGGCTGATTTATCTGAAGTAGATCACCAGGTCTTTCTTCCAAGACAGCTCTTGGTGAACGTGAACCTCCAGCCTTTCAGTTAACTGCCAAGTGTGTTAACTGTTTGCATCATCCAGGGACTCCAAAGGGAAAGGATAAAAAAAAAAAAAAAAAACTCACTGCCATTCAGTCGATTCTGACTCATAGTGACCCCTCTGGGTTTCCAAGGTGGTAAATCTTTACAGAAGCAGATTGCCCAGTCTTCCTTCCATGAGTGGCTGGTAGGTTTGAACCACCACCCTTCTCGTTAGCAGTCAAATGCCTTAGGCACTATGCCAGCAGAGCTCTTATGGGCAAGGGTGTTGTTGTTGTGGTTATGTGCCATTGAGTTGGCCCCAACTCATAGCGACCCCTCCTTGGGTTTCCGAGGCAGTATCACTACGGAAGTAGATTGCCCCATCTGCCTTCCTAGGTGTGGCTGGTGAGTTTGAACCGCCAGCCTTCTGGTTAGCAGTCAAGTGCCTTAGGCACTATGCTACCAGGGCTCCTATGGGCAAGGGTAGTGGATGAGAAAGAGGTAGCAACTCTTCCTCCAGACTTTGTAATGCATCTTAATGCAGAACCAGGAGGAAGGGAGTAAGTGTGACAGTCCCTTGCCACTTAAGAGCCACAATACAGATATGAGCGAATCATATCATCTAAGGACCCAATACATTTTGCCTCCACAGAATAAGTGCTAAATGTAGAGTGTTCACCCGTTGTTTCCCACTTGAATCAGCACTAAGACCTTTGTCCTGAACTCTCTTTGTAACAATGATCTCTTTATCTCTCTCATTTCTCAGTCCAGAAAAACCAATGAGATGCAGTGACATCATTGTCCCAGCTCCACATACTCTATGTATTTTATGGAACCCCTTAGAGTAGTGACTAGGCCTCAGACCCTTCACTTTCTCACACTACCACCACCACTACCACTACCCCCCCCAAAAAAAAAACAAGCACCCACCAGTCAGTTGCCATGAAGTTGATTTCATCTCATGATGACCTCACGTGTATCAGAGTAGAACTGTGCTCCATAGTATTTTCAGTAGCTGATTTTGTTTTTTAGAAGTAGGTCATCAACTTGGAGGACATTATGCTGAGCGAAATAAGTCAGTCACAAAAGGACAAATATTGTATTAGTCCATTATTGTAAAAGTTAAGGAAAGGTTTATAT
>NW_006921649.1:5852302-5854226 GCF_000298275.1 Orycteropus afer afer
ATATGTGAACTGCTGTATGAAAAGTGAATTTACTCTGTAAATCTTCACCCAAATCCTAATAAAAAAAAAAAGAAGAAGTAGGTCATCAGGTCTTTCTTCCAAGGCACCGTGGGTGGGTTTGACCCTCCAAATGTTTGTTTAGTAGCTGAGTGCCTAACCATTTGTGTCACATAGGGACAGGAAGCTTTTACATTCCTAGTTTCCTAAATCTTTTTTTTGTTGTTGTTGATTTATTTGTGTGTTTCATGATTTAGGGTTCTGGGTACAGCTTCTAATGGACCATAAATTAGTATTATTCAGTCCATATTTTATTCTCAACACAATTATAATAAGAGGTTCTTGCCTTGCCTTGGTGATTAGGTAAGAATCAGCTTGATGTAATAGAAAGCTCATGTGGGCTTTGTTGTCAGAGAGACTGGGTTTAAATTCTAATATGTATATATAAAAGTCATGTGACCATGGGTTTGCTAATTAATCTCTCTGTGCCTAAGTTCCCACATCCAAAAAATATGGATAATTCCTAACTTGTAAGGGTATTTCAAGTGCTCACTGAATTGACACATGCATACAACTTTTCTTGAAACATAGCATGTCATCAGTTATGAGAAGTGCCTTACTGTACACATTCCTGTGGGGGAAAAAGGTAGCCAATTAAACTGTGACACAATCTCTTAGCATTTGTAAATTTTATTTTATACTTTTGGAAAGAAGTAGGCTCAGACCACCTCAATTACTGTAATGTCAACCTGAACAGGTAGAATCACATTCATACCTGCACGGAAGTTCACTGCCGAGCCAGCAGTGATTGTAGGACAACACAGATTATAAGATGCATTCTAATTTCAGAGATGTGACAATATGGCAAAAAATGAGTCTTAGGGTCAGTGAAATATGTTGGTACCTAGCACACAAAGAAGCCCGACTATATACTTTTTGCCTCCACTGAGCATCTGCTGAGAGTAGAGTGTTCGGCACCTATTGAAATTATTGTGAATCTTCTATTGGCTATCATACCTCTAGGTCGGGTCTAATACCAGGAGTAAACTAGGTACTTCAATCATTGTATCCCAGCACCCAGCACCTTGTAGGCAATCAATAAATATTTGCTGAATTAATGAATATTGATTAAGGTTAGGGATGAATGTTGATGAGAGTTAGGGCTGGGCTAGACCATTTGTGGAAGGTATTTTCCTCCCTTTGTCCTTCCCCTTCTGTAAGGGAACTTTCTGATTCCCTGATGTTGTAATTGTCTTTGTTCTCAAATTGCATTTCCAAGTTAGAAAGCATTTAGGCAAAGGAACAGTTAGGGGGGCGGTGTAAGCACCACATTTAAGCCCTCTGGCAGGAATATGTGATTCCCTGAAACCGAGAGAGCTAGCTGAGTGAAACTGGGAAGTGTTTGTGTCTGGCATACAGCCACCATTTGGCACTCACATTACAAAAGTGTAGCAGAATTTAGTTGGAGTTCAAGGTGAAGAAGCAAATAATGGCATAAATCTGAAAGTCTCTTGGCTGTTTCTCTGTAAATGAGGATGTGCTAAGAAATGAAGCAATTGCTACAAGGCACCAAGTAGAGAGAAGTACTATTATATGGTGAATTAAGTTTGTGTACACAAGCCATACAGAATCTTTGGTGCTCTGCAATACCCAGCTTAGCTGTGCAGCCTCACGCAACAGAAATATAACCCAAAAGCAAACTTTTAAAACACACGTTTCTCACTAGGTCACCTTAAACTAGAATTCTTTGTGTCCTCCATCGAGAATTCCTTTAGAGAAAATGCCTATTTTGTTTGTTGAGAATAGACACCCAGAATTTTTACTTGAGCCTTTATTTCATTAAATAAATAGTTTGTTATGTTACGTTGTTGTTGTTGTTATGTGCCCTCCAGTCAGACCTGACTCATAGCAACCCCTCCTTGGATTT
>NW_006921649.1:5854446-5863904 GCF_000298275.1 Orycteropus afer afer
GCCCAACCTTCCTTCCGAGGAGTGGCTGGTGGGTTTGAACTGCCAGCCTTCTGGTTAGCAGGCAAATGCCTTAGGCACTATGCCACCAGAGCTCCCTTAATATGATATTTTGTTATAATACTTTGTTATATTATTATTATGGTAACTATGTCTTATAATAAGAGAGCAAATGGTCCATCAAATAGATTAACTCATTTAAGATTACCATAGAAAAGAAGATAATTCATTGTATGTCCCACTGATTTCATTTTTTTTATATTATCAACCTTCTAGCCTTAAAAAATAAGTGACTAGAATGTATCAAAAAATAAATAAATAAAGAGCAGTACTAATTTACATATTGGTTAGAAAAGAGGTTAGCTAAAGAAAATATTGTCCTCCCCCTTCAGAAAGAGAAAGATATTTATAACACACATAATACTTGTCATCTTTCAAAGGCATTTTTTCCCCTATAAACCAAAGCTGTGGATAAGAAGGGAGGATAAGCTTTGCTTCCAGTCTCTGCATTGTTTTCATCATGACTTTCTTCGTGCCTGTTAGGGAAGGCCCTTCCCTTGGGAAGGGTTTTCAGTTGAGTTAGGTCATTTGTGGGAAGATTTGTGCAAACATGCTCGGCACTCCCCTAGGGACTCAGATCTTTATAAAAGAAAGGCATATTACCTTGCTTTTACCTTTGCAGTCGTGATGCAATTCTATCAGTTTGCTTACTTATATTACACCATGAGCGTTTTAGAGTCACGTTAATGAAGTGTAGATTAGACTAGCTTACATTCCACAGGGATGGGTAAGCAGCAGTGTATCAACTGCATTCTATTCTTCAGGCCATGAGAGACAAAATGACATTGTTCAAGGAATTGCAGGGTGCCTTTGAAATAGATATATTTTCAAAACTGGTTTTAAGGCTACTTTGTGCCCCATATTTCTCAAACCTGGACTTCTGGGGCTGAATTTAGATTATGTGTATTTAAGCTTTCCTTTAATAAGAAAACTTGTAGACTTTCCAACTGTCAAGAGAGTTGTGAGTTAAAGACTTTTTTCCATGAAAGAAATTCTTATAGCTTTATATGTTAGTTTTATATATTATTAATTTTATATTAATTAATTTAAAATATATTACAATTATGCATATTAATTTTCTATTTTTTCCATTGGGCAAGAAATTTTATTTAAGCAAATGGTTGTTCAGCCACACTCTATGCTGGAAGACACTATCCAGCCTCAGAATCCAGGACATTTTTATCTGAAATGCTGTCCTAGGCACAGAGGCTAATAAGCAGCCTCATAAAATAGTACAGTTAATAGAAGAGTTTAGAGGCCTGGGGTAAGTTATGTTTTGCATAAAATTTTCATGCCATGGAGGTAATCAGGCACACACAGGTAACAGGGGGCATGTGAATTTCACTTTTTCCAGATACTTCAGCAAATGGAAGCATTTATACTAAAAAGGCTTTTTATTAACAACTCATTGGAATGAATCAATAGCCAGTCATCTTTTTTTTTTTTTTTAATTTTCTTTACCATTTTTTTCAGAAATATAGTGCTCTAACCATTTTAAAATAAGAAATTGAAGATATTTATGTCTATTTTCATTCCATCTGTTTTGTCAAATGACAGCATTTCCCCCTCTTTAATTTACTTTAAAAATGGTAAAGCTTCTAA
This sequence comes from Orycteropus afer afer, assembly GCF_000298275.1. Classification (NCBI taxonomy): domain Eukaryota; kingdom Metazoa; phylum Chordata; class Mammalia; order Tubulidentata; family Orycteropodidae; genus Orycteropus; species Orycteropus afer. The sequence goes on from NW_006921649.1 coordinate 5,856,106, forward strand.
GAGGAAATAAAAAAGAAAAAGCTAGCCTGTAATTAGCTTACCCATCTTGGGATCACAGCACTGAAGAATGAAAAGGCAAAGAAAGAGGAATAAATACCAAAAAAAGTGAGATGTAATTAAGAGAAGTTAGAAAAAGGCATAAGAAGCTATGCATAGAAAAATTATAAATATTAACTATTATGAAATTATGAAATGGCAAACATTGAACAGGAGACAATATGGAAAAATTAGAAAACACAAGTATGGAAAAAATTATAACCAGCACACCAAATTACACATAATATTCTGCACAATTTCTTGAACCAGTAAGTCCAACCACAGTAATGAGATGAAAAGCAATCATTGAGAATTGCTTTGAGGTGCTATTTCACCACCTCATCTTATATCATTAAACTTTGGGTTCCCTCCTGAACTACTTAGATCAACAATGGTGGACAGCTCAACATTTATCCATATAAACCAGAAAGCTACTATGATACAGGAAATTGAGTTTATAGACACAGCAGGCTCTGGCCTAATAGATGAGAGTAATATGTCTAATGTTGAACATCAATCTATATTTCAAATATAATGTATGAAAGGGAGACTCTAAAAATACCTCCTCCTATAAAACCATTTGTCAACAAGGGTGGTTGATCTTCTGTTATGTCTAATTGATATCCATGTAATTCAGCTACAATCTTTGCTATTAAAATGATGTAAGAGATTGAAAGAATAAATGTGGGTGTACATACCCAGGAGAGCACTGAAAGTTGGGAATTGGAAATCACCATTGTCTTCAAATGTGTCTTTGGAATGATCCTCAAAGCCAGAGAGCAAGTACATTTATTTTCTAATTCAGTGAGGATATTTCTGCTAATCTTCTTCTCAATCCTGATCAAAAGTTTACAGGAGGTAGAAGAACTGTTTTATCAGATCTTTCCCTACCTTATTTTGTTTACCTTCATGGTGTAGAGGAAGGTCAAGTAGAAATGTGTGGGGTTACCCTACAATTAAAGTTCCCAATAAAATTCAATGGATTTATAAACTTCTAGCATTTAGGAACATCTCTTAATCCCTAATCAGGCAGTTCATGGTCTATGACAGGACATGGATATATCCAGACTGATAGCAAGTCCACTTCTCACCCAAATGGGGAACAGCAGTGAAAGAGAAGGGAAGGGCTGTCAGTCCCAATATCTGAGATTTCTGTAAATGATGCTTCACTACCCCTGCACTAGCCCCAGACCCTGCTCTGAACCATATTTTAGTGTGTGCATATTTTTAGAATTTTACTGTGACATAGTGCCTAAGGCATTTGACTGCTAACCAGAAGGCTGGTGGTTCAAACCCACCAGCCATTCCTCAGAAGGAATGTTGGTCAATCTACTTCTGTAGTGATACTGCCTCAGAAACCCAAGGAGGGGTCGCTCTGAGTAGGATATGACTTGGCAGCAGTGAGGGTTTTTTTTTTTTTTTTTTTTACATCATAAAATGCCATTTTAATTATTTTTAAAAGTAGAATTCAATGGCATTAATTACATTCACAAAGTTGCACAACTATTGCCATCTATTGCCAAAACTTCTTTATCACCCTAAGTAGAAACCCAGTACCCAATGAACAATAACTCCCAACTCTCCCCTCCCCCAACCCCTGGTAACCACTAATCTCCTTTGGTCCCTATGCATATTCTAGCTGTTTCGTATAAGTGGGATCATACAATATTTCTCCCTTTGTGTCTTACTTATTTGTTCACCATAATGTTTTCAAGTTTCAGCCATGTCATAGCAAGCATCAGGACTCCATTTCTATTTATAGCTAAATACTATTCCACTCCATGTATACGCTGAATTTTGTTTATCCATTTATCTGTTCGTGGATACTTGGGTTGTTTCCACCTTTTGGATATTGTGAATAGTGCCACAATGAGCATGGGTGTTCAAATGCCTCTTTGAGTTCCTTCTTTCAATTCTTTTGGGTATACACTTAGGAGTGGAATTGCTGGGTCATATGGTAATTCTATGTTTAACTTTTTGAGAAACCGCCAAACAATATGTGCACATTTTAATGAAATGTTTTGCAGATAAATTTGGTTTGACTTTAAAGAAGCCAACTTCCAGGCCTGCTTCCAAAGGTTTAATCTTTCACAATGTTTATTTGCATTTGGACAGAGATGGACGTCACTGTTTCTTTTTCCTCTTTTCCCTACCCCATACATTCTACCTTTAAATATCCTTGGATGAAGTCCAGATGTATCTTGCTCTGTTAAATTTAATTTTTTTAAAGTAATATACATAATGTGAAACAACACTAAAGTTAATTTGAGGCTTTTTAAAGTTTTACCAGTCCTCCAATTTGCCCCTTTTTTCCAACTGTTACCTTCTCTTCCACCCTCTGTTCTTTCAGTAGAAGGTCATTGGTGTGAAAGTGCTGCCTAAAGACTTATGGTCATGGCCCTGTCTTGAGGAAATGTCTCTATTTCCTTTGTGGGAGTATGGATTCTGATTGCATGGTATTTTTGTCTTCTCTTCAAAACTGACTGGAATTAGGGCTTTTGGAAAGGTCAGCTGACCCGGCAATGATATCTGTATTGTAGTGAAATACTGATGGCTTGTTTTAATGTCAGAGGCAAATAGGAGAGTGCACCCAACTGAAATCTGCAGCTAAATTTATCTTCAAGGAAGAAAAAGGAATGTCTGTCATCTTTGTATGACTAAGGGATTTATTAACCAAGCTGTGTACCCCACCCAGGGAGAATGCTGTCAAAACATGAAAAAAAAAAAAAAAAACCCACAGAGATTTCATAAAAAGCCGAGCCTGAACTTTTCTCATAATTGCATGTCTGACTATCCTTACTAATTTGATCCATGCCCTTTGTAATTTGTTCTTCATCACACTATTGCTGCCTCACCCTAACCAAAAATTGCACTGCATCTGTGTCTTCCACAATATCACAAATCAAAATAAAAAAGCAACTAATTGAGAAGATACCCAGAGTAGACCAAACTGTTGTCACACTAGCAAAACCACTCACTAGTGTGTATATACCACAGGGATTTGGTTGGAAGGGCCTCTGCAGACTGACTCTCTCTTGGTTGAAATGTAGGGAGATTACAGACATGAAAAGTAACTGTCAACTGCAGAAAATGGAAAACAGAGTTAATCCGATTCTTCATAGGAGCTCTGGTGGCATAGTGCTGAAGGCATTTGACTGCTAACTAGAAGGTTGGTGGTTCGAACCCACCAGCCACTCCTCGGAAGGAAGACTGGGCAATCCAGTTCTGTAGAGATTCTTTATAAGGCCCAGTAGCTAGCCAACTGTCATTTTATGAGAAACCAAGTGGGCTGCAAACCCTAAGGGCAGAGAATATTATTTGAGCATAGAATGAAGAAGTGCCACAAGAAAAAGCAAGTGTGCACAAGAGAGAAAAACATGTAGGAAGGAATTCCATTGATTAACTATAGTACATATGATATGTGTATGAGTGTGTATGTATATATAAGTATATATATTAAAAAAAAAAAAGAAACTTATTGCTATCAAGTTGACCAACTCAGGGTGACCTTGTATGTTAGAACAGAACTATGCATCACAGGGTTTTCAGTGATGATTTTTCAGAAGGAGATCACCAGGCCTTTTTTCTTAGGCACCTCAGGATGGATTCAAACTTCTAACCTTTCAGTTAGTACCTGAATGCTTAACCATTTTACCACCCAGGGAATCTTATCTATCTATATGTGTGTGTCTATGATATTTATTTATTTATTTATTTATTTATTCCTGGGAATATGATAGAGAAGGAGGCCAGATGAGAATTACAGTTTCCATTGACTTCTACAGTACAAGAGAGAACCATGTCCTCACCACTGGCCTAGTGGATAAACGGAAGCTCGAGCTTCATGGTCAGTTCAGGATCCTCTGACTTAGATTAAGCTAGTTCTTATTTTTCCAGTGGATGATGAGGCTACGGTTTTAGCCCATCAGTTCACAGCCCTGTCACCAGAGTCCTAAGAGAATCTATCCATTTATCACTAAAAACCAAAAAAAAAAAAAAAAAAAAAAACAAGATGTGAGAGGGGGAAATAAAGCCAGTGGCCCAGGAAAGATTACTTTAATGCCAAATGGAGAAGCTTAAAATCTCCACCCTGAACCATTACAATTGTGGTTCAGTCCTGAGGTTCTAGCACTCAAGGCTTGCCTCGCTTGGTGTCTTGACTAAAGGTTTCCATATATGCATAAAGGTTCTCTGCATACAAAAGAATTTTGATTTGGGGCTTTAATGCCTTTGAATGTGCATCAAGAGTAACACTGACATGCTCTCACCATAGCCTTGGAATCCTAAAATAAATAATAGAAAAAAATGTGATTTAAAATATAATTCCAAATACTAACTGGGGCCCGCTGCCTAGATGAGTAATAAGCTTCAATAAATGTGTGACAAGCACAAGGCTCTTCAGTATGAAGAGTAGTGAGGCCTCAGAAATAGAAATAGGTTTTTCATTACATGAGGGATTATGTTCAGCCTGACTCTGGAGCCTGTTCATGGGGCCACAGCTGTATCTTCTGCCTGCGATCATATTAACCAGTAATAGTGAGACAGTGACGTGCAGTCTAAAACAGCAATTCATTTTAGGGAAGAGAGAAAAGTCACTTTCTGCTGCTTAAGTTGGGATTAACATTGTTTATGACACAATTTCCCTTAAACTTCTAATCATCTGTGCTAATAAGCTGCAATTTGAGTTCAGTTCTACCTGGGTGACCTGCTGAAACATATGAGGAAGCCAGGGTTGGAGAAATTAAGACGGTTTGGGGTTTTAGTTGTTGCTGTTTTATTTTCACCCCCGTATATTCGGCTACTAACCGAAAGGTTGGAGGTTTGCGCTCATCTGGAGGCACATCGGAAGAAAGATCTGGCAATCTACTTCCAAAAAATCAGCCATTGAAAATGTTGTGGAGCACGTTTCTTCTCTGACACATGTGGGGTCACCATGAATCAGAGTCAACTTGATGGCAACTGGTTTGGGTGGTTTTTTGTTTTGGGTTTTTGTTTGTTTGTTTTTTGCTTTATGCTCATCAACACTTATGAATCTATTTCATTTCAAAGGTTGTACCAAGCTTCAGTTTTTTTAACTTTTAGGAAACTCAACTATTCATTGAGTTTTTCCTAATATTGGAACTCAAAAGTCGGGACACTCAGCCCAGACCTCCTTCCTTTCCAGGACTGGAGATACTGTGATGGATAGCAGAGAAACTGATTTAAGCTCAGTGCTGCACTGCCTGCCCTCAAGGCAGTTTACAGACATGACAGGGTCTTCAAAATTTCAGTAGATATTTGAGATAGCTGTAGGGGTTCAAAATAGATGGACACACATCACAAAGACAGTCGATGATCAGTTTGAGATGGAGTTTCCTTCTTAGACATTATTAACAGAATTTCCTACATGTATTAGTTTTTGCTCCAAATAATGACTTTCTAAATCTTTGTACTTCAAGGATCATTGTACACCTGAATCAGGAAACCTGGTTTGTAGCTATGACAGTTCCTCAATGTCAAGGTCAGTTATCATTATAGTAGGAGAAGCTGTGGCTTTGGGTTAGGAAACTAGGTTCAAATCTCAACCTTTGCTAACTGAGTGCTTTTAGAAACTTTGATTAAATTCCCTGTGTCTTGCTCCTCAACTGTAAGGTCAATAACATACTTTTTCATAGTCATTCTATGTAAAAGTTAAAGTAGGTTGTTGTTATGTGCCTTGTACGCTACCAGAGCTCCCTTAAAGTAGGTATCAGTGTTTTTATTATGATTGCTCTTTGTGTTTTGTTCAAGAGAAAATACATACAAATGTTAACTTGCAAATTAGGAACAGAGCTAGAAAGGTCAGAGAAGGGAGAAACCCCCAAGGGCTGGAGTAGTTGAGGATGACTGTGTTGAGGAGGGTCCAGCCTGACCCAGGCTTGGGAAAATGGGTAGAAATTGGACTAGGAATGAGCCAAGAGGTATTCCAGACAGCAGAAAAGAAAAATAGTATGTTGCTCAGTGCAAGGAGAAGTTGCCTGTTAGGAGCAGTGGAATATAGTATTGGAAGAAGATTGGGCAATCTATTTCCACAGAGATACCACCTCAGAAACCCAAGGAGGGGTCCTTGTGAGTTGAATCGACTTGTCGGCAGAGATTTTTTTTTTTTTTTTTTTTTTGAGTTTAGTTATTGGGCTAGGGCAGTGCTGAAGATAAAATAGCTTAGAAATCTGGCAAGAGGTTTAATTTGATTAATTTGGCAATAGGGTAGTGCTTTAAGTTCATAAAGGGAGTGTAACATGGTAAAATTATGACATATCATGTCAATTACTTAGTAAATGCTCCACAAATATTTATTTACTAATTGATGGAAGATTCAAGATAGAGTGGGAAATGAGACAAGAGACAAAAAGACTTATCAAAAGGTTCTGGCAGTAATTTATGGGTGTGCAGGTTGGCGAGGACCCAGATTAGAAGCAAATCTGTGAAAATACAGATTCAGAGTGAATCTGTGAGAGATTTCTCCCCAAAGAAAAAACAATTTGTGACAGAATTTGTATTGTGTTGACTATGGAGAATGAAGAAGACAGAAGCAGCCAATGTGACCTTAAGGTTTCTAACCTGGATCCCTAGAGGAGTATTGTCAGAATGAGGGAATTGAAAAATTAAAATTAACTCACCATCTTGAGATTACCTCCCACTTTTCTAAAAGCATGGTCGGCCAAGACATTTTATGTTGGTATGTAACTCTACTAGGGCTGGCGAGAAGCCATTTCTTTGTTAATGCACTCAGTAAATCTCTGTGCAGTTTCTTTATTACAAGAGGGCCCTTTGATCCAATCAAGCCCATCAAGACCCCGTCTGAGGGATTTACTTTGGATTTTGTATGAAAGTCTGAAGAGAAAAAGAAGAACAGAATTGGGTTAAAACTGAACTCTAAAAGGCTAAAGAAATGCCTACGTAACATAGCAAAGGGCTCATACGTAGTGCAAATTTTGTGAACCAAAAAGAATTATCAGGATAGATCTATATAATAGAAAGAGAGGGAGAGAGAGCTGAGTTTCAACATACCCATTTATAAATAGAAAAACACGCTCCATGACTTGAAGGCACTTGCCTTACAAATACTGAAAGTGGCCCTGGGAGTTTGTACCATTGCCCTTTTAGATGTGGGGCAGTGAAGCTTACAAATGAAAATCTTAAAAGAAGAAACGTGCTTTTTTTGATCAGCTGGTTAGAGGCAGGTTTGGAATTATGATAAATTTGCTGTATATTCACTGTATGAGCAGACTTAAACTATAAGGCAGCTGCCTCTGCATCTGCAAATGAGACTGACTCACTATACCCAGGCTGAAGGGTGAGATGGATGAAGTTGGTTATGGGTTTATGGATCTGGGCAGAGAGGGATAGACATTAGGGAGTGAGCCTTTGCCCTCCTCCCTCCTCTCCTCTCTGCACCACACTGGAGTCTCGATTTATTTTCTATGTGTTAACATTCACCTGAAGTGCATGAAATACCCTCCCGGATGCTCAGTGCCCAAAGTCAGGCATAAAACTGCATGCTTACCTGGGGAATTTCAGAATTAGCCTCCAAACTAACCGAGATAATTTAGGCCTCAGAGGCACTTTAGTTTGTGCTGGCTGGACTGACTGTATAGAGGATCCTAAACTTAGTTGATAATAGTGCCTATGTGCTTTTTTTTATATATATCTTTAACCTTCCTCTCCCTCTTCAAGTCTCCTTTCTGCTGTAAGAGAGCAGAGGACAAGATTTGGCCATTAAGCTAGACATCCATTTCTATCTA
>NW_006921649.1:5864130-5865064 GCF_000298275.1 Orycteropus afer afer
GAAAAAAAAAAAAAAAAAAAAAAAAAACCCTACTGTCAAGTCAATTATGACTCATAGCAACTCCCTAGGGATTCTATGTATATAAATCTTTACAGAAGCAGATTGCCTCATCCTTCTCCCACAGAGTGACTGGTAGATTCGAACCACCAACTTTTTAGTTAGCAGCTAAATGTGTTAACCACTCTACCACCAGAGCTCTTTTTGATTTTATACCTAGAATGAACTAAATCAGTAACCATTTCCCAACTCAGGTTGGGTTACTACTGAAGTCAGACCCTTTCCTCTCCACTTCACCCCATGCGAGAAGCAATCAGAGGGCAAGACTATGATAAACCCACCCCCTGAAGCCTGCAGAGTCCTTCTGCAGCCAAGCCCCAGGGACAGAGAAGTTGCTAGGGTTAGATGTCACCTCTTGTGTGATAATTAATTGAGGTGTGTATCAACTCCTTAACACAATCATAAATATGGAGAGTTGTTACTTTTTAAAGTGACATTTAAATTTAGTTTAATTAGTTGACTTATTAGCCAGGTTAGAATAATCACAGGAAAACTATCATGTTATCATCTTAATAGAGTCCCTGTAGCTGACAACACTTTGAAAGCCTCTAAAATATAAAGGAACCTGCTCTTTGGATTCAAAAATCTGTTGAGAGTTGTAAGACATCCAGGAGAAATATGAAGTGGAGTTTAGAATAGAGTGAAAAGGCTTTTAACTATGAGTGAAAAATGTAAGAGACTGGCTTACATTGTTCTTGCAAACCAAACTGTAATTTCTGAAGGGTATACAATGGCATCACTAGGAGGGTGCAGGGTGTTCTGACTGTACCAGGTAGCACTATCAGAGGAGCTGACACCAAAATAACTGTCTATGAAATTTAAATTCAGTGTTTCAGTGAAATTTTTATTTTTTATAAAAAATATCCCTATAATTAGT
>NW_006921649.1:5865164-6015220 GCF_000298275.1 Orycteropus afer afer
ATATATATAAACTCTATGCTAATTTACTTTTTGAACCTTCTAATGCACTCTGGTCAGAACTGTCCAAAAAAAAACCTAACTCACTGCTGTCGAGTCAGATCCAATTCATAAACTCATAGCGATCCCTCCTTGGGTTTTTGAGGCCGGGCTCCCCAAAAGATCCTGGGAGAAGCATAAATGAGTGGTAACTCTAAGTTACTATAATTTTATAAGTAAATGATGATGAAGGATAAAGATGGATGTTCATAGAGAAAAATCCTTTGAAAATTATGGGGAGTAAGTGGTGTAGTGCCTAAGGCATTTGACTGCTAACCACAAGGCTGGTGGTTCACCACAAGACTGGCGGTTCAAACCCACCAGCCACTCCTCGGAAGGAAGTTTGGGCAATCTGCTTCTGTAGTGATACCGCCTCAGAAACCCAAGGAGGGATCGCTATGAATCATATCTGACTTGATGGCAGTAAATTTGGTTTTAAGTGGCACAATGTTTAACTGTTCAGCTACTAACCACAGATTAGCGGTTAAAATCCATCTAGTCTCTCCATGAGAGAAAGACCTAGTGATCTGCTCCCATAAAAATTGTTGTTTTTGTTGTTGTGTGCCATTGAGTTGATTCCAACTGATAGAGATTTCATGGGACAGAGTAGAATTGTTCCATAGTGTTTGCTAGATTGTAATCTTTACAGGAGCAGATCATCATAAAGATTACAGCCCAGAAAACCCCATGGGGCAGTTTTCCTCAGCCACATGGGGTTGCTATGAGTTTAAATCAACTCAATGGAACAACAGTAATAAACAGGAAGTGAATGTACAATTCAAACACATCCACATTGATTAGTAGATTGTTATTTAGGATGGACACAGGTCTTGGCAAACACTGTCCATGTAATTGGAACAAATAACCTTCCATATTTAATTTGGGGATAATATCTGAAGAGAGGGAATGAGTCACCTTCTTAGGCTCTGTTTCCTTTTCATAACTGCTCATTCAGTGATCCTTATGGTTGTAATAGTGCTTTGTGTGAAAAGAATGAATTAAAACCTGCTAGGTCTTTACAGAATATCAAATATTATGCCCATTAAGGTAGCTTGATTTAAAGAGGTCCTTGGCACAGATTGATGAAAGAGTCCAAATGTTACCATTCCAGGTTCTGCAGCCAGAATGGAGTAATAGATAGTCACGTTGGTCTTTGCTCATTAACAGGTGATCATGGGTCAAATATGTGCAAAATTATTTCCTTTCCTCTCTTGCTATCTTGCACCTTATGTGGGGTTGCTGTGCACAAAGGTCCACTTACAGATATTCCTCAAAGAGATGCTTTTGTATGTCAGGACTCACCTGGCCTTTGCTCTAACTCAGTGCATCCCCGCCCCACATCTGGCCATATCTGGCAATGTCTGGAGACGTTTTCAGTTTATACAACTGGGGAGGTACTCCTGTCATTTAGTGGGTAGAGACCAGGAGTACTGCTAAATATCCTACAATGTATAATACAACCCCCACAATAACGAAGTATCCAGCTTAAAATACCAATAGTGAGAAATCCGACTCCAAATTATTTATCATCATGTCTTTTAATATATTTTTATCCTTTACCACCAGAACGATAATAGTAATTCAGACTTCTCTGTTGTCCTATATAGGTCATTGTTCTGGTTACCTAGTGGCACTCTGACAGGAATATACCACAAATGGGATGGCCTTAACAAACAGGAGTTTATTCTTACAATTTGGAGGCTTTGAGTCCAAGTTCAAAGTGGCAGGCTTTAGGGCCTGGGTGAAAGCCCCTCAACCTTGGGGTCCAGCTCTGCCTCCTGCTGCCAGCCTACTGGAGCTAGAGGCATTTCTTCACTCAGACAGCTGCTGGCTGCTGAGGCCAGGTTGACAAGTAAAAAGGCACAGTCCCGATGTTACCAAACCACACGGCAGGCCATTTAAGTCCATTGTAAGTCCCAAGGTCGGCAGAGCATGGCAGGCTGCTGAACAATGACACGGCTACATGCAGGGTCCAAGTGTGCCATAGGCTAGAGACCATTTCCAAAGCTGTTTCTTATATACAGGAAGCAGACCACATATCCAAAGCAGCTACTCAGCTGCTGGGGTAGATCCCACCATGGAGTTGATTGCCAGTCTCATCATGGGGAATAACTACCGTCAGCTGCACAGCCACTCAACCAGGCCCAGCCAAGTTGACACACAAATTGAACTACCACAGTCATCTTTTGTTTTGTGTCACTTATTCATCTTGGTGGTATTTTCCATACTCAATATCCTCAGTCCTTTTCATGGAAACAAACTATGGTACTGAGAAAAGTTATTTAATTGAGCTGATCAACTTTGTACTTTAAAAAGAGAGCTCCATTGAAAGGTAATGAAAAAATGCTTCTAAATGTAGATCATTCCAAAGCGTCATAGCTGATTTTTCTTTCCATAAAAAGCATGGTGAAGTCAACCATTTATTTATTAAGTACCTAGTAAGGAATTCTGGTGGCACAGTGCCAAAGGCATTTGACTTATAACCAGAAGTTGGTGGTTCAAAGTCAAGGAAGATGAGGCAACCTACTTCCGTAAAGATTTACTGCCACAGAATCCCAATGAGGGTCACTATGAGTTGGAACTGACTCAATGGCAGTGAGTTGGCTTTTTTTAGTAGGTGCAGAAGATTTACATTCAATGTCTAACTTAATCTTCCCAATGATTCAATTTTAATTTAAAATTAAAGAAAGCAATTCAGAAAGGTTAAGTAATTAGCCCAAGATCACACAGTAGTTAGAGCTTGGGGTTCAGAATTCCAAATACAGGTCTATTTAACTCCAAAGTCTTGCTACTCACTGCCATCAATTTATCAGGATGTGCTTCAGTGACTTTGATTTTGGGTGTTTCCATTTCCACAGAAATACTTGCAACCATTCTTAATGACAAGGCTTCCGAGAAAATGAGGAAATAGAGCCTCTCTGGTCATGGTTCTACTTTACTTTTGTCCTGACAGCTGAATGATAAGAAATTTGTTAGCCAGTTCTCCACAGTACAACAATACATGTCAGAGAATGTGAAAGGACGTGAAACAAGAGAACGAATTAAGAGATCAAATGAAATACGCTTCAAAACTGAAAGTGAGAGAGGACCCCAAAGTCCTGGTCAGTCAAGCAGTGTTTCAGTTAAGAATGCATTCAGCTACAAACAACAAAAATCCTAGCAGTGGCTTACCCAAGAGAGTTCTCTATTTCCTACGAAGGTAGATATCCAGTGTTAGCAATATCCAGTATTGTTTATGCTGATCAATGATGCCATCCAGGACAGGAGCTCTTCCTATCATTACATTTTGCTACTCTCAGGACTTTGGTTTTATTTCCTTGGGTTTGCTTTCACAGTGATACAAGACAGCTGATGCAGCTCCAGACATCATACCCACCTCCAAAGCTTTCTTTAGAAAGAAAAAAAGGAAATATTCAAGCCCTCTATCCCTTTTATAAGGAAAAGCCCAAGCCCCTACTACCACCACCACCACCACTGCCACAAACACGCTAGCAGAAATGTACTTGTATTTTATCAGCCAGAACTATTTCCCATGGCTGTTCCTTTCTTCAGGGGAGATTAGGAAAGTTTTTCTAGACTCTTTAGTTGAAGAGAACAAGGAAGAAGGAGGTTGGACTTGTTAGATACGTCCAAAAACCAACAATGATTTTACATTCAAAAGCCAAAGTTCTGCCTTTCTGGAAATAGATACAACAGCTACTTTTAAGAAATCTCTCTTACATACTTACGATATTCTGAAGCACTCTGAACAAAGGTTTCTTGCTCATTTTTCATACCTTAACAGTAATGATGTAGTTAATTTTTTATTATATAATAAGCAGTTCATACGGATTTTCTCAATGAATCCTTACGGCCTCCGTATGACATAGGTACTGTCATTATTTCCATTTTGTAGAAGAGGAAATTGCACAAAAAATATTGGATGACCTCCCCCAATTCACATAATTAGTAATAGGACCAGGACTCAAACCCATCTAGGTTGACTTCTGAGCCCATGTGTTTAACTATCACCTAGACTATGCTAGCCACAGCTATCTTCTCTGCTAGTAAGTATCCTGCTCATGAATGCCAAATAAGGGTCTCAAACCTACTGCCATCAACTGCTATTCCAACTCAGAGTGACACCCTTTGGGTTTCTGAGGTGGTAAATGTTTACAGAAGTAGATTGCCCTATCTTCCTTCCATGGAGGAGCTGATGGGTTTGAACCGCCAAATTTCTGGTTAGCAGTCAAATGCCTTATGCACTGTGCCACCAGATTTCCTTGACAAATGAATTTCCTTAAAGTTTAAAAGAATTTTTTCCACAAAATTCTCTTTACTGCCTTAGGAACACAAATAAAACACTTCACTACATACTACACCTAACGGTTTCCTCTTACTCAAATTCAGGGCCATCTGAGCAAAGTATCTTATTTCATCATTCATTGACGATCACTTACAAGACACCATTATTTTTAACAGAGCCATGAAATGAAATGATTCCCCAATTGAAGGGAACTCGCTCCTGTGGAAACCCAAACATGTCACCTTTGAAGCCAAACCAGGGGCCCACCACCCTGCCTGTGGTCTGCTCTGACAAGCCCAGGAAAGTAGCAGCCCTCTGGGGGTGCAAACAGACATGGAACCATTTGCAGCCACGGAGCCCATGAGGCTGAGTGCTCTGCCATTGCCGTCCTCTGGCCCCTTATCAACCATCAGAAATCTAGTATTGATCTGTTCAGACTGGGGAAGCTCCACTAGCTTGCAGGCATCTATTTGGTTAAATAGCTCGGTAACTGAGCCCTCTTGCCATAAAACAGCCTTAGCAGACTCTTAACATCATCCAGTGCTTCACTACTGCCTCCTTCCACAAAAAGGCCACAAATGGGAAAGTAAAGTTGGTTCCTCTAGACAGAAAACTTATAGGGAAATTTGACTTTTTTAAGACAATAGCATTGGTTTTCCATTTCCTCTTGTTGGGAGAAAGACAATTCAAAAAATGGTGGTGAACACCTAAGAATGCTTTGTTTCTGTAGTGTCTCATGATTCTGAAAGGTAAACAGCAGGCATTATCTGCATTTTATAGTTGTGGACATGGGCTCAAGTAGGGAAAAGAACTTGTCTAAGGCACACAGCCAGGAAATAGTAGGTCTGGAACTGGTAGCCAGGTAGTCTGACTCCAATTCTGTGCTCTTTCCACAATAACATTCAGCACTGCCACAAAGAACTGTGTTTCTGATCTGAGCTGACAGAAGTTTCTAGAATCAGAAAGGGAAAGAATTCTACATAATGGACTAAGGCACTTATTCCAGGAGCAAAACCTCAAGAAATGTGCTTAGTTTGGGAGAGGAGAGTACTTCTACTATGTGACTTTCTTATTTGGGAATTGGTCCACTTCACCATCACTTCTTTTCTGTGGTAAGTGTTTCCCACTTCTCTGAGTCAGTGAACAGCTGTAGGGAAAACTTTTCTCAGTTTTTGTCACCTTCATTGTAGAAACTTCTACCTGTTTTCCTCATCTTCATCCCTGAGGATAAAATCTACTCTCAAATCAGAAGGAAAGGAATAAATATAGCAACTAACATTTAGCGCACATTAACTATGTTTTAGAGTCCCTGAGTGGTTGAAACAGTTAATATACTCAGCTGCTAACCAAAAGGTTCCAAGTTCAAGTCCACTGGAAATCACCTCAGAAGAAAGGCCTGGTGATCTACTTCCAAAAAATCAGCCATTGAAAATCTATGGAGCACAGTTCTAGTCTGACACACATGGGGTTGCCATGAGTCAGAATCAACTCAATAGCAACTGGTTTACTAAACTGTTTTAGGTTGAGAGCTTTCCTTGCTTCACCTCATTTAATTCCCTCAATGTCTATGAGTGGAGGTAAGAAGAATCATACCTATTTGACAGATGAGGAAATCTAGAGAGTTTAAGTAACTTGCCTGGGGAGAAGAAGCATCAATTGGAAGTCAAGAGGCCTGGTTTCTACCCCTTTCTCTACTGCTAACTCGTGGTGTGAGCACAGACAAGGATTGACATTCCTAAGACTTCATTTTCCTCATCATAACAATTATTGTATTTACATAGCACTTACTCTGTGCAGATCTCTGGGCTTTGCCTGCATCATCGCATTTCATTTACACAGCAAACATATGAAGTTGTACTATGTTTAATATCCACTTCATAGATGAGATAACTGAGGCTTCAAGATGTTGACTAACTTGTCCAGGGTCACATAGCCAAGAGCTGACTGACCAAAGCACCTGTGTATTTACCCATAATACTCTACAGCTTCACATGGGAGATTCCATAGGCCCCTCCACTCTTTCTATCATTCCATTATTTTATATGACTTATTAAACTTAGTACATATTTCTCTTCCCAAATGTCATTTCATTATAGTAGCTCTTTACTGAGTTCCTGTGACATTTCAAGGAGCATGCATTACCTCCATTTTCTTTCACTTAACAGATACAGAAACTAAAATGCTTTGCATGCACTATCTCCATTTTATTCCTACTTTACAGATGTAGAAACTGAGGTTTAGATCAAATAACGTGCTTGAAGTAATGCAATTAGTGAGGGACTGCATGGCTTAAACATCAGGGCTGCCCAATTCTAACACTCATGACAACTTTGATTCTGTGGAGCCAATGTTTACTGCCTCTTGACCTTGACTTTGCATGAGCAATGAAATTGCAATCCCAATGGGCCTTCTCAGAGCACCTTCTCAATGGGAGAGGAAGAAGACAATTTCCTTGGTGGCTAAGAAGAGACCCTCTAGAGTCAAAGAGAATAGTGCTGAAATCCCCACTCTTCTATTTACTAGCTGTGTGATTGAACCTCTCTCTGAGACAGTTTTCTCATCTGTAACCCAAACCAAACTCACTTCCATCAAATTGATTCCTATAGAGAACCTATAGGACAGAGTACAACCACTACCATAGGAGTTCCAAGGCTGTAAGTCTTTAAGAAAGCAGCTTTCCTCATCTTTCTCCCATGCAGCAGTTGGTGGGTTCAAACCACTGATTTTTTGGTTAACAGCCAAATGGGTTAACCACTATTCCACGAGAGCTCCTTTTTCTCATCTATAATTTGGTAATAATAAATGCATCCGCCTCCAAGAGTCATTGCAAAGGTTACATTAGGTGTTGCCTGCACATCTTGGTATAATGTGCTCAATAATTATTAGAAGGGTTTGGAATGGACCTTTTAGGATCACCAGACTGCACCAGCCCAGGACAATACCCAGGTTTTCAAAGGGCTTCTCATAGCAGGCACCCTGCTCATATTACTATTACTGATACCAATAGTTTAGCAGCTTCTTCTCCAACTCCTTGGGATTTCTTCACTTCCTTTATCCTAACCTAGCTAAAGGAGATTCCATAATTTTACCGAAAGAAAAGGAAGCAGACACTATCAATGATCAATTTTAGAAGCAGGGGACTGGCATGGAAAGAACATGGGAGTTGGATCTGCTTCGACCTGCGTTTGAATTTGGATATCATTTAATACTCACCACCTCAAAGCTTCAGACTCTCATTCTAAAATAAGGATAATAATGGCCACCCTTGCAGAGTTACCATTAAGAATAGACAATAGGGTAGTTATAAAGTGCCCTGGCACATAGTAGAAAATGGCTGCTGCTTTTAGATTGGCCAACCTGTCTGCATGGGGCTCTTTGTGGTAGGCCATTGAAAAGTAATCTGTGTCCTACAATATCCTTTGCTCGTTTTGCTTGACATTGCTTGTCTTTTGAACTTTTCCCATTCTCGCTGTGGCTAGTGGGTCTTTTTAAGCATGAGGCTAGCAAATTGCTTTTAAATAACTTATGTGACTATTTGACTTTTATTGAGTAGAGAAAGAAGTGTGATGAGGAAAGCAGAGTGCCCCATCGAGTTGCTCAGAAGTCTGTGACTCCACAGGTTGGAGCCTTGGAAGCATCAGAAAACACACCTGTCTAAGAATAAAGGGGCTCCATTGGCTCAATGAAAGGAGCTCAGGTGGTATAGTGGTTAAAAACATTTGGCTAATAACCAGAAGGTCAGTAGTTTGAACCTATCAGATGCTCCATAGGAGAAAGATGTAGCAGTCTGCTTCCATAAATATTTACAGCCTTGGAAGTCCAATGGGGTCACTATGAGTTGAAATTGACTCAATGGTAGTGGGTTTTTTGTTTGGTTATTTTTTATTTTGGCTCAACAGAGTCCCTGGGTGGTGCAAACAATTAACATGCTCAGTTGCTGACTGAAAGACTGAATATTCAAGTCCACCCAGAGGCACCACAGAAGAAAGGCCTGGTAACCTATTTCAAAAAAATCAGCCACTGAAAACTTTATGAAGCACAGTTCTACTCTGACATATATGGAGTCTCCACAGGCCACTCCTCGGAAGGAAGATGGGGCAATCTACTTCCGTAGTGATATGGCCTCGGAAACCCAAGGAGGGGTCGCTATGAGTCAGGTCCAACTCGACGGCACATAACAACAACAACAACATGAGTCAGAGTCAACTCGAAGACAACTGGTTTTGTTTAGGGGTTTATTATTATTATTATTATTGGCTTGATAATTATTCTGATTTTTTTTTCAATAGTGGCTATTTGAGAAAACAGCTTCATATGTCAGAACGCAGAGCAGAGGATAGTTTCAAAGTTCTTCCTGCCCTTTTTGCTTCTCATTGCCAATGTCACCACATAGTACCTTTCTTCCATCCCTTCCCCACGTTCTCACCTTGTTCCTTCTTGTCTTTCCTCCTATACAGCTTACTTTCCTAGCCCCAAGTCTCCCACTGTTGTCTAACAAAGGACCAACCCAAAACAACCCCACTGCTATGGAGCTAATTCCAACTCATATTGACCCTCTAAGACAGAGTTGAAGTGCCCCATAGGGTTTCCAAGGCTGGAAATCTTTACAAAAGCAGAATGCCTCATCTTTTTCCCGTGGAGCAGCTGGTGGGTTCCAGCAGTCACCCTTTTGGTTAGCAGCCGGATACTTTAACTACTATTCCACTACCAAACCAAAACCAAACTCACTGCTGTTGAGTCAGTTCTGATTCATAGTGACCCCTCTTTGGGTTTCTGAGGTGGTATCTGTATGGAAGTAGATTGCCCAGTCTTCCTTATGAGGAGCGGCTGGTGGGTTTGAACAGCCAGCCTTCTGGTTTGCAGTCAGATGCCTTAGGCACTATGCCACCAGAGCTCAGAGATCCTTAATAGAGGACCAATCTTTGTTAAAGTTTAAACATTCTCTTCTACTATGTACAGAAATTAACTGCCCAGAATTGGTTTTCTCAGAATTAGGTATCTTGTTCATGTGAAGTGATACCTGTTAAACCTTTTAAAAATTCTGAATCATTGCTATGGAAATGCACAAAATTGCTAGTCTTTTTCTCTTTTCCTTTCTCCCTACCCCTCTTCTCCTCTCAGCATTAAATCTGATTTCTTTTCCCTCTGAATTTATCCAGCTCACATAATTTGCCTTTTCATTTTGTGAATGGGGATAATTTGTGAATAGAAATTACTTCCAAATGTTTCAAAAATATTTTCTAAGCATTTGCTTTAACACAGTCTTATGAGCCTTTTAATTTTTTTTCTTCTTTCTTTTTTTCATAAGGAAGTAAGTGTTTCTAGGGAAATAGAGCCTGGGAGTTGGGGGAGGGTTGGATTACCTGTCTGTGGGCCTTGGATCACAAGAGTTACTGCTATAGCTATCGACTTGCTGACCCTGGGTTGTGGGAGGAGAAGCACAGTTCTATTCAGACTCTTGTCCCAGAAATCCTGTAAAGATTACCACCTAGCAAATTCTATAGGGCAGTTCTACTCTGTCGTATAGGTCACTGTGGGTCAGAATCAACTTGACAGCACCTAACAACTGGGTACCCCTGAGAACTGGCTTTGTCCTTTATTCATTCACTCAGTAAGCATTTGCTGAATCTTTACTTCTCTTTTAAGTGCAGTTGTTGTTATTGTTGTTGTTATGTGCCGTCGAGTCAGACCCGACTCATAGCGACCCCTCCTTGGGTTTCCGAGGCAGTATCACTACGGAAGTAGATTGCCCCATCTTCCTTCCGAGGAGTGGCTGGTGGGTTTGAACCACCAGCCTTCTGGTTAGCAGTCAAGTGCCTTTAGCCACTATGCTACCAGAGATGGATGACCAAAGTCCCTGCCCTCAAGGAGGTCAGCATCATACACAGAGGGAAAACAGATGAGCAAGCAAACACTTGCAATACAAGACTAACATGGCCATAACTGTGCTACATAAAAAGTGAATGTGGAGAGGAGAAGGAGTATTCTGTCTGAAGATATCAAGGAGCACATCAGAGAGGAGGTGGCATTTGGCTTCTATCTAGAAAGATGCAGAGAAGTTTGCCAGAAGGATAAGGTAGGAGAAGTACATTTCAGGAATTGGGAGCGCTGGTGGCATGGTGCCTCAGGCATTTGACTGCTAACCAGAAGCCTGGAAGTTCAAACCCACCAGCCACTCCTCAGGAAGAAAGTTGGGCAATCTACTTCTGTAGTGATATCACCTCAGAAACCCAAGGAGAAGTCGCTATGAGTTGGATCTTACTCAATGGCAGTGAGTTTGGTTGTTTTTGTTGTTGTTGTTGTTGTTTGTTTGTTTGTTTTTGGTGAGTACAGAAATTAAAGCATAGGAAAGGAAGCTGTTGTAGGGAACCTCATACAGCTAACAGTGGAGCAAAAAGTGTGCAAGGAATTGGGATATCATTAGAGATGGGACTGAAGGGAAGGATCAGACCACAAAAACCCTGTCATACCATTTAAATGTTTGGATTATATCCTTAAGTGATGTAAAACCTGCTGAGAATTTTGAATGTAAGAGGGCATGGGGCAGTCTTGCAGCCATGTGCAGAATGAAATGAGTGGGTCAAAATGAGAGATAATAAGGGCTGAGGAGTCTATTTCAAAGAAAAGAATGTGAATGAGAACAAAGACACTAGCAGGGCAGGCAGAGGAGAGAGCAGATATGAGAGAGATACATTTTGGTGGATAAATATCAAGACTTGGTCACTCACTAAATCTGGGACAGGGGGGTGGGGAGTAGTAAAGACACCAAATAGGATTTAGTCTGTTTGATCAATGACTTCCCCAGGATTTTTCCTTGGACAGAATAACCTGGGGCTAGCCCTAGAAATAGGGGAACTAAGAGAATATTTTCTCTCCATACACCCGAGTGTCCAAGTCACAATGGAATATATATGGATCAGTTAAACTCCAATGCATGTGTGCTGGGCTGGATGATTCTGGAAGTTCTAAGACAAAGGATGTACTTAGTTATTTTCACACAGGTAATGAAAAAGTTGGAAGACAGTAGAGTTGGGTTTAATAAGCCTTATATTTTAATTTTCACAAAATGATGGTTTAAGGACAATTAAGCACTAGAGGAAAGAACAGGCTCATGTGCTTCTGTACATTTGAAATGTCATGTTTCATCTGTGTGGTGGTTCAGCTGTGTGAGAGGAAGGAAGAGTCAAGAACTAGGCAACCTAAGCACAGCTTTAGAGAGGGGCATGGACTTCTACTAATGTGGCAGTTACATCCTGGGTTGTCCAAGGATTAAGATCCATTTAAGGCTTCAGAAATGGGTCTAATGTGGTCAGGGGTTAGATTGTTAGTATTTACAGTCAGTATCAGATTTAGGGTATATTGTGGAGGATATAGATACGTTGACTGGTTCACTTAATTTAGACCATCCCACCACCACCACCACTACTCAAATATACATTCACCACTTAGATATGAAAGATAGGGTTCAAGGATACAAGGTGACCCTCAAGTGCTTCTTTAATGGGTTTTTAGAGTCTACCCATTTTCCTGAGATTTAAAAAAAAAAAAAAAAAAAACTCACTGCCATCAAGTCATACCATTTAATGTTGACTCATAGTGACCCCTCCTTGGGTTTCTGAGGCAGTATAACTACAGAAGTAGATTGCCCCATCTCCCTTCCGAGGAGTGCCTGGTGGGTTTGAACCACCAGCCTTCTGGTTAGTAGTCAAATGCAAGTAAGGAAAAAAAGAAAACAGTTGCCGAATTGATTCCAAGTCATGGGACCCAGAGTGGAACTGTGATCCATAGGGTTTTCAATGGCTAATGCTTCTAAAGTAGGTCACCAGGCTTTTCTTCCAAGGTACCTCTGAGTAGACTGGAACCTCCAACTTTTTGGTCGGCAAGCAAGCATGTTAACCATTTCCACCACCCAGGTAAGAAAGAAGGATTCTCCAAAACCATTTCCTTTACAAGGTAAAAGCACAAACTCTGATTCTTGGAGGGAAGGTCTTAGAATAGATAGTGCCTGATTCTTGCTATCCTCTTCTTTTTATGAAGGCTAACTTTATGTTTTTTCAATTATCCCAGGGTGTTCCTACTCAGTGTATTTCCATCACAATATGTTTGGTCCCACCTGTTATCACTGTTCAGTATGTTTTGTATTTTTTATGTGTTGTTTGTTTCCTTGAGAAGAGGGTAGACTGTCCTCGGGCAGCTAGTTGATTTTCAAATGCTGCTTGAGTAGCAAATCCTGAAAAGAGTTCCCACTTCTTTGGATGTATCTTTCATTGATTCCTGGTTGAGTAGGATGGATCTTCTACTACCCAGCTTCTCAAACTGAGATGTTGGCTTTTCTGAACCTCAAAAATTGCTAAGATACTGTGTGTCTTTGGACAACATCCAGGCTGTTTCCTTCCACACTCACAGCTTTGACTGAATATTTCCTCTCACTGATATCGTTAGATAGGTTACATGCCAAACCAAAGTCAGAACTGTTACAAGACATTTCTTTGAGTGCAGTTTCCTTGGTTCACCCATTCATCTGCTGTGCTGGAAGAAAAGAGTAAAATCAAAAAATGCTCCATTAAATAGATGTGCCAAGTAATGAGGAAAAAAAAGAAAAGTTTCTCCAACTTTTATATGCTCAGAATTGTCTCACAAGCACATTTTTTTTCCTTTCCTCTATTTAAAAATTGATAACCTAGAAATAAAGTCTGCAGAGGGCTAGGGATGGTTTTATGGCACAAAAGTGGCACCTACTGGTAGACCTTGGTTTGAATTTGAAGTTTAGATTTGTGCATGACCTTGACCAAAGTTATATCCTCCTGAGAAGGCTTCCTAATGATTTTCTATGTCTGGAAGGGCAAACCCTCTTTAGATGTATAAATATTAAAAAGCACTTCTTTGGCATGAGGGCACTGGTTTCAGGGCTACAGAATGACTTTTTCAGCTTGTAATTAAAAAACATCTACTGGATAACTAACCAGCAGCACTGTTTGCTTAAAGGAGCAAAAGATTTAAAACTGACTGGGTCACATACTAAAGTGGAGTGACCTGTGGACAGATGTTCTTCCCTCTGGTTTCTACTCAATTCCTTCAGGCTCTTCCAACCACTGGATTCTTAAAATCCACAGCCCACCTTTACTTCTACTATTGGGATTTCTGCCCTATCCTAATGTTACTTATTCTGCTTTGGTTCCTATTTCTTTACTCTGTAGCCGAATCTAAAGAACTAGTCCTTAAAGGAAAATTAGGGCTCAGTTATATATGATGTATAATTGACACCCACAAGAATACCCAATGCTGACTTCCTTGAGCAGGTAAAACAATCATATTTGAAAGACTATAAAACAAACAAACAAACAAACAAAAAGTAAAGAAGATGTTCCTTCATATTTGAAATTCATTTTCAAATTTAAAGGCAGACTCCATAGAATGATTCAAATGAAACATACATAATAATAAGCAAATATTTGTGACATGTCCAGTTGAATACAAGGAAGAGGAGTAAGGATTTTTCCTTCTACAAGGTAAAAGTCCTTTGTCTTCATTTTCTCATCTAATTATCAAAACAATCCTGTATAACCAAAAAAAAAAAAGACAAAAAACCAAACTCACTACCATCAACTTAATTCTGACTCAGTGTGACCCCCAGTGAGTTTCCAAGGCTATAAATATTCACAGAAGCAGAGCGCCTCATCTTTCTTCCATGGAGCAGCTGGTGAGTTCAAACCATGGACCTTTTGGTTAGCAGCCAAATGCCTTAGCCACTACACCACCAGAGCTCTCTGCTATTTATCAACCACATAAGAAAAGTGAAACCTAGAAATTATTTGTCCAGTGTCATGTAACAATTAAATGCTCACATTAGGAGTCTTTTTTATTCCAAAACCTATATAATACCCCTAGTGACGTAAAACAAAGACGTCCTTTGTTATTTTGTTCATTCATTTATTTCACAAATATTCACTAAATTAATGGTCAGGTACTGCTGGGGGCTGGGACAGCAGTGGTGAGAAAAAGCAACCAGGACTTTGCCACTGTCTAGTCTCAGCATGAGTGTCACTCTATCCCAATTCTCTCTCTGCTCTGAGTGTCTTTAACCCCTGGAGGAGAGAGTTAACACATTGTGATCATCGATAGTTATTGAATTGGTTGTGTCCCAAGGCTTCTTAAGAACAATTTTCAGTGAGTGCTAAGCCCAAGTGGTTCCCCATGTTCTACTGAAAAAGTCAGAGCAGGTCATATTTTGATTGTCTGGCTACTTTTAACTAGATACTTTAAGACACAGTGTATCTTTTTTGTCATGAGTCAATTTTTTCTCCACAATGCTTCAGCCTTCTATCACATGGATTAACTTTTGTCTGGGGCATTAAAAATAAATGCCCTCTAGGCATGGGTGCAGCATGATAAGCATTAAATGGTGCTGTTGAGGGAAGGCAGATTTTGGGGCCTGGTGGAGACACTCCATGAGAGGAAGTGTTGTCACCCATCCAGTTATACCAAAGCATGCCTAGTTTTCCTTTGTTTTTCTTTTCAGTCTTGATGAAGGAAAAATTGATCCAGAACATGTTTAGAATTGTTACTGATTTCCTACATGGTTGTTTTCTCCCTCTGAAGGCTGAGGCAAGGTCTCTGAGTGGTACAAACAATTTGCAATTGGCTACTAACCTGAAGCTTGGCAGTCTGAACGCATCCAGTGATCCCATGGAAGAAAGGCCTGGTGATGTGTTCCCATGACACATGGAGTTGCCATGAGTCAGAACCTACTTGACAGCAATAGGCTGTTTTTAGTTTGAGGTCTGGGGCAGCCATGTCCCCCACCCCTGCCCACCCTGTACCCCACCTCCCCAATGCTATATTTTTACTCATCTTGTTCATCCCATCTACACTCTGTAAGTAGCTTTTTATGTGCCAACTTTTGTGTCCTGGATCCTTTCACATTCCATTAAACACCCGTTCTCCACTCCCCTGTCTTCCCTTAATCAGTGGAAGAAGTTTTCTTGGCCACCACAGCTCTAGTCGTGTGGGACTTGGATTAGCACAACATCTTCCACGGCTGTCAGCATGTGGCCTAATAGAGTTGGTAGAGAGGGTTCTTTAGAGGCACTGGTCCTGACAAGGAAAGCTTCTGTAATCTTGCCTTTGTTTAGAAATATGAACTTCGAAACCCTACTGCAGAGAGTGTCGGCAGCCACGCTGATCCAAGGCCTTGGGCAAATTCATTTGAATTGCTTTGAAATTGGATATTCAAAATTCAATAAAAAGAAGCCAGCCTGATGGTACAGCTGCAGCATTCCACCCATCCAGCTGGGTAAGCCGAGATGATTTCCAGGCCCTGGACTAGCAAAGCCTGAGTGTGGTGGGAAGATGAGCGCCCGTGCTGCCAGAGAACTCTTTCTGGCAGCCCAGCCCGCCAGCGGCTCCCTGCCAGCAGATTCACAGAGCAGAGCTGGCTTTGGCACTAGGTGGCTCCTCTCTCTGGCCTGCCCAGGCGGGGATGTGGTGCTTGCCTCAGTCATGGCCAGAGTCCAGGAGGAGGGAATGCCTCAAGGGCAAATGGATGGGGTGTCGGTAAAACAATAAAATCACAACACTCCAGTTGTTTGGAGAGTGGCTGGACTTCCTAAATACTCTGCCTCAGATTCAGAGCCATCAGACATGTAGGCGGGTTTAATTAAATTGTATGCAGATACAGGCGAACATCATAATTTGTCCTTGAGCAAATGCTACTGCTTTTCCCGGTAAAGACATGGCAGCCCCAATGGTGTTTTCTTGCCACCTACTCAGGAAGGTCCCTCTTCATCATTGTCCATTTGGAAAAGTGATTCTGCCTGTAATTTCAAGACCATTCTCTTTGTCCCCTAAGACTCAAACTGATCTCCCTACTTCATGATGGGGGTGGCACAATCATCAATAAACACTGTGAAATGTCTGTAAGATCTATACATTTATAGAGAACAATATATAAAAAATGAAAACATAGATATAGATACAGATACATGTAAAACTAATTGCTGTTAAGTTCACTCCAATCCATGGTGACTTCATGTGTGTGAGAGTAGAACCATGCTCCATAGGGTTTTCAATGGCTGATTTTTCAGAAGTAGATCACTAAACCTTTCATATATATTCATTCGTGGGTGTGTGGGTGTGTGTGTGTGTGAGAGAGAGAGTATAAATCCCATCACTATCAAGTCAATTCCAACTGCCCCATAGAGTTTCCAAGACTGCAAAGCTTTATGCAAGCAGACTGCCTCATCTCTCTCCTGTGGAGCAGCTAGTGGGTTCAAACTTCCAACCTTTCAGCTAGCAGTTGATTGCTTAACCACCATACCACCAATATATACATACATATATATATATATATATATATATATATAACATATATATGAATATATGTGTTTCATTCTGCTGCTGTGCATGGGGTCGCTATGAGTTGGAAATGACTCGGCGGCACCTAACAACAACATGAATATATGTATGTATGCATGTATATGTATATGTGTGTGTGTGTGTATATATATATGTATGTATATGTATGTATATGTGTATGTATGTCTATAGAGAGAAATGTATATCCATATGGGAGAAATGTGACCTGTTACCCCTAAGCAACCAGTTCCACCTGCTCAATTTTCTTCATCAGGCCAATTATACCCTATGCGTGAGTCCAGGCTCTCCCCTTTGTTGGAATGTGTGTATGTGTCTGTATGTGTGTGAACTGCTTTGAGTCAGATTCCAGGAAATATACATCCATTTACCTTCTGACTGTCGCACCTATGCCACCCACAGTACCATACCTAAAGAGGGGTAATTGGAGTGTCTGCGTACAGGGACATTGTTAGCGGCCCACTCCATTGGCCTGTGCAATATCTCCCTAACCACTCAAGGGCCAGCCATGAAATTTAATTTGGAGTTCTACAGACACATTCTGAATCCGAAATCTCAATAATAACTTTCCCTTTGCTCAGCCTTTTAACTGTGAAATTCAGTTGGGGAGTTTCGAAGCAGCAGGTAATGTCACAGCACTCCAGAGGGATTTTGCCAGAATTCTACTAAAGTGCTTGCAAGTGTCATTTCCATATTTAACTAATTTCAGTTTTTAATTAGCTCCATGTGAAAAATGAGAGTTCACACTGAGCTCCTCTGTCAGCACAGACGCTTGTTTCCTTTCTAGGATCTCAGGACAATTAAGAAAAAAATAGTTAATGGTACAGTAAGTGTGATCATGCATATCTCTCTCAAGCCATAACATTGTACACTGACAGTGAGAAAGCAACCCTGCCAGGGCCCGCTTGCCAAACTGGGAAAGAGCAGCTTGGGAAAGGGTTTAGAAGCAGATCTGTAGATCCCACAGTCTGAATGATTTCTTAACTGCAAAAAGTGTATTTTCATCCCTTAATTCCCCAGGATGACCTGTGATTGCTTTTTGTAAGAACATCATAGAAAATACCAAAGAAAAACCAAACCCACTGCTGTCAAGTCAATTCCAACTCATAGCAACCCTACAGGACAGAGTAAAACTGCCCTATAGGGGTTCCAAGGCCATAAATCTATATGGACACATTTTGCCACATCTTCCTCCTGCACAGTGGCTGGTAGGTTCAAACCTTTACCTTTTGGTTAACAACTGAGCACTTTAAGCACTGTGCCGCCACAGGTCCTCTATGCAAAATACGTAGCTACTAAGATGGTGCTACCATGGGAAAACAGGGCAGTGGTGAGGCAGTGGTAGAAGTCTCACCTTCTCTATGCAGAAGCCCTGGGTTTCATTCCTGGCCAATGCATCTTATGTACAGCCAGTACCCATCTCTCAGTGGAGGCTTGCATGTTGCTATGATGCTGAACATTTCAGCAGAGCTTCCAGACTAAGACTAGGAAGAAAAGCATGGCAATCAATACTTCCAAAAATCAGCCATTGAAAACCCTACAGATGATAATGGTCACATCCTGTTGTGCTCTGAGGTGAGGGCCGATTTGAGAGCAGCTAACAACAATAACATGGTAAAGTAGGTTTCTTTGAGGTCATCTGTGTGTTAAACTGCAGCATCCAGGTGAATATAAAGTCATTCAATTTCAGAATCCTAAGGTCCTTGGCATATAAAAGTAACTTCTTTATGATTAATGTGGTACAGACATGGAAATTTGTTAATCCTACATTCAAAGTATGTGAATTTACCACTTGGGACTAATATGCAAATAGAAAACTACAGACTCTTCAGAAAAAAATGTATTGAGAGGTTCTGTTTTGCATAAACTGAAAAATATTTGATGTGATCAGGTTTCTGAAACAATTTCCAGGAAGCCAAACAAATATAGGCCCTGCATTTCATTTGCATAGCATCCATGCTAATGGCATTATTTGTTTAAAAAATAAGATTCATTAAAAGTTTTGAAAATGATTAAAGGAGAAAAGTGTTTAATGCTTCTCTTTAGCAGCAATTCTTGGAAATTGGTTTAGAAAAAAGAATCCCTTTTTTTAAAAAAAAAAATGTATTTTAATGTTAGGGAGTTGTTCTCAGGAGTCCCTGGATGGTACACATGGTTAAGGCACTGGGCTGCTAACCAAAAAGTTACAAGTTTGAATCCACCCAGAGGCACCTCAAAGAAAATCCTGGAGATCTACTTCTGAAAAAATCAGCCATTGAAAATCACAATTCTACTCTTATACATGTGGAGTAACCAAGAGTCAGAATTGAATCCATAGCAACAATTAGTAGTTGTTCCCAACTAATGATGGACATTAATAGATGATGCAATAGTGGGAAAACTAGATAGTTCCAACAAAAATTTAGAATTGGAATCCAAGTGGTAAGAAGCCTCACCCATTCAGTCTATGTGGCTTGACTGGGGAGCAGAGTGGGGTATGGGTAGGGTTTTCTTCTGTGTTCTCTTCTCTACCTCCTAAGCATGAGTTCCAAAGAGCAGACACTAGTTTGTGGGTCAAGCATGCTGTCCTTTTGGCATAGCAGTGGAGAAGCATATGTCCTATAGGATTGCCAGAAATTTCCCCCTGAGAAATGTGTTTGTATATATCATATGTGAAAAGATGGAGGTGAGTTTTTGAACATAAAGACATCTCCCAGAAGGTGTTTAAAATCAAATAATTGCCACAGTGAGTATTGCCAACAAATGAAGGCTTAATTGGCCAGTGAGTCCTGAGATTGAAATTTGCCCTCACCATTTGGGAGAGAGCTTATCTGAGCCTAAAGTGCCTACCCCAGGAGTATGATTTGGGCCCATCTGTGATGGGGAGTATATTTGTGAGCTGAAAACAAAACAACTTCTAATTTAAGGTTGTCTGTTCAGCTGACCTGGGATAATCATAGCTTCCACACCTATTGCCATCGAGTTGATTCTGACTCATAGTGACCTATAGGACAGAGTAGAACAGCTCCATAGGGTTTCCAAGGCCATAAATCTTTATGGAAGCAGACTGCCTCATTTTTCTCCCACAGAGCAACTGGTGGGTTCAAACAACTGACCTCTTAGTTAGCAGCTGAATGCTTTAACCATTATCCCACCAGAATTCCTTGATTGTACTTTACCAAATCCAACCCACTGCCATCAAGTTGATTCCAACTCATAGTGACCCCCATTGGGTTTCCAAGGCTGTAAATGTTTACAGAAGTAGACTGCCTCATCTTTTTCCCACAGAGCAGCTGTGTGTTTGAACCACCAACCTCCTTGCTAGCAGGCAAATGCCTTAACCACTATGCCACCAGAGCTCTTTTGATTGTTCTTTGGAGCACTTATATTTCTTTGCTCTTCTCAAGGTATGACCTCAGTGGGCCCCCTCTGGGTCTCCATGGGGGCAGCTACAGTCACAAGAAGTGTGTCTTTACCTGAGCAGTTTGACCCACAGTTCCTTTGAGTATTGAAGGCTTTCAGTTTTCAGTAGACCCCTTTTGAAGTGCAAATAAGAGGCAGAAGAGGTGTCTGCCTGAACATTTATCCACTAGTGCCACAGACAAGGGATCATCCTAATGGAACTGTGGGACTAGCACATACTCTGGAGGGAGAAGCCATGACAAGCAGTAGAGAGTGTAAATGTTCTCTTGAAGCAGAAAGAAATCCTGAGCTAGAGAATATTTTTAGGATTTCTGGGAAGATGATTAAGGGTAGAAACTATGGATTTGTCATCAGAAACACTTTAATCATATACTCACTTGTCATCCAGTTCTTTATTAATTTATCAAACAAATATTGTTTGGCATAAAGTAAGAAACCAGGCTTCAGAATCCAGACTTCCCAAAATCAAATCCCAACTTTTCTACTTACTAGCTGCATGATAACAGGCTAGTTACTTAGCCTCCCTGTGACTCAGTTTCCTCCCAATAAAATGGACACAATCATCATTCATAACTCATAGGGGCTTGTGAGGATTAAATGAGATAATTTTTGAATAGCCCTTAGCACAATGTTTAGCAAAGGGAGAAATCAAATAAGACTACTTTTACTATACTAGGTATTAGGTGTATAATAGTGACCCATATAGACAATATAACTGTCCTTTTGAATACACAGTAATATAGCAGCCAGTACCAGTGAAAACTGATCATTCAATGGTCAGTCATTCTTCCCATTTCTATATGAAATAAGGATATTGAAATAGGTATGTGGAATGAGGACCAACTCAGTGAAAATAAACTAATTAACTAAAGCCATTTACTAAAATGATGTTGTTGTTGTTGTTACTATTTGCCCTTGAGTTGGACCCGACTCACAGTGACCCCTCGTTAGGTTTCTGAGGCGGTATCACTACGGAAGTAGATTGCCCAACCTTCCTTCCAAGGAGTGGCTGGTGGGTTTGAACCGCCAGCCTTCTGGTTAGCAGTCAAGTGCCTTAGGCACTACATTACCAAAGCTCTCAACTAAAATGATAATCTTCCCACATGGACAAGGTAGTCACATGTGCACCTGCCTGGAAATGAGCTTCACACACACATGAGTTGTCCTAAAACACATTTCCCAGAAATACTGCAGAGAGCCTTTTCACCTTTACCCAGCGAGAGTTGACTCCTGACCACGGTATAAAGTGCAAGGCCATGGAAATGGTATTGAAAGTCAAATCTGAGATCATTGACACTTCATTAAGGAGTCTGCTCTAAGAAGGGGCTATCTCAAAATAAGAAATATAGCTTCCCCATAAATCCAAACATGCTGCCTAGAAGCCTCTAGACTGACTTTTTGTTCCACTAAACCTATCAGATAATTCACTCAGTGTTTTTCAGGTACTGTAGCTTCTGTTAAGGAGATTAGAGACCACAAAGGTAGAGCTGTTGATGTTAGTCGCTGTTTAATCCACTTCAACTCACGATGACCACACATACAATGTTCTTAACATTGCTCAAACCTGCATCATCTTCATGATTGTGGTAATCAGGCAACATTCTGTGGTCCATAGGGTTTTATTGGCTAATTTTTGGCTGTAGATCACCAGGCCTTTCTTCCTAGTGTGTATCAGTCTGGACGCTCCTGTGAAACCTGTCCATGATGGGTAATGCTGCTGGCATTTGAAATACTGTTGGTATAACTTCCAGTATCATAGCAACATGCAAGCCACAACAGTATGACAAACTGACAGCTCAAAATCTCATCTAGAACTTACCTTGCCCCTAAGTTAGTCTTCTGTATCCAAATTCAAGCTCAGTCCTTACAGATTTCTGGTGGCAAGTTCTGGGCCTTGTGCTCAAGGTTCTTTCTTGAATACTTGGTACCAAAAAGGTCACCTCTGGTGATTACAATAGGGGGTCTTGCCTAAAGAAAAATAAAGTTGAACTGTTTGGCTTTCCTAGTTTGAAAAACATAATTATTATCAGCTTTAGGAGGCTCTAGGAGCTCTGGTGGTACAGTGGCTAAGGCATTTGGCTGCTTACCAAACTATCAGTGGTTCAAACCCACAAGCCGCTCCGTGGGAGAAAGATGAGGCAGTCCGCTTCTGAAAAGATTTACAGGCTTGGAAACCCTATGGGGCAATTCTATTTTGTCTTTAAGAGTCACTATGAGTCAGAATCAACTCAATGACAGTAAGTTTGGTATTTGGTTAGGAGGCGCTATCTTCTTTAAATAATCTAACCGAGAATATATGAATATATATATGTGTGTGTGTATGTGTGTGTGTATATATATCCCCCCTCATCTCACTGTCATTGAGTCAATTCTGACTCATAGTGACCCCTAAGGCTATAAATCTTTATAGAAGCACACTACCTCACCTTTCTTCCATGGAGCAGCTGATGGGTTTGAACCACCAACCTTTTAGTTAGCTGCCCAATGCCTTAACTATACCACCAGAGCTCCTTATATGTGTATGTGTGTGTGTGTGTGTGTGTGAGGCAAGATATATACACACATTGTGTTTATCATTTTGCTTTTGTTTCTGGTTTACTGTTTTCCTCTGTGTGGAATGTTCTGATAACAACTGTTTGTTCTTGCTGTCTAAGAAGTTCAGCACACAGGTACTATAGCAGATTTATGTGGTAGTAAGAAGACATCACCTATTACTTTGTATAATAAACTTCCTTCCAGAAGGAAGAGAAAAAAATGGCTGTGCCTTGACTGCAGAGCAAGTTTAGTAAATATTTACAGGAATCAGCACTGGTAGCTGGATGGAGCTTGCAGAGTTCTTTACATTTCAAATTCTCAGTCCGTATTAGAGAGAACAGACCTTAGAAGCTAGGCATAGTGTGCCTTCTAGGAGCAAGGCATTAGTCCCCTGCCAAAGATACACAGCCTCAAACCAGCTAGTTATCCTCTTACTGACTGTCTAAAAACCAGTTGTCCCTAGGAAGCTTTTGGGAAAAGTGAAATCACAATTTCATCCTACCTGAATTCTCTGATAAATTCCTCGAGTCTCACCAGCTGTCTGTGTGACTGGTTAAAAAAGAGTGCATATGCTTTGCATAAGGTTCTCAAAACAATACAAAACAAAAAACTCACTGCCATCCAGTCGAGCAACCCCCTTTGGATTTCCAAGGTGGTAAATCTTTAGGGAAGTAGATTACCAAGTCTTCCTTCTGCAGAGTGGCTGGTGGGTTTGAACTGCCTACCTTCTGGTTAGCAGCCAAATGCCTTAGGCACTACGCCACCAGAGTTCTGCATAAGGCTCCAAGGCAGAACAAATGGTTTTCACTCACTTGCTAGTCTAAAAAGGTTGTTTGTTGTTTTGAATCTTCCCAGCAGAACTGTAGAAGAAAGTCCTGGCAATCTGTTTGAGTAAAGATTACTTCCAGGAAAACTCTAATAAGCTCAATTCTACTCTGTCACATATGAGTCACCATGAGTCAGAATCAACTCCACAGCAACAGGTTTGGGTTTGGTTTGTATGCTTTACATACCAGATAGTCAGGCAGTTTTGACAGTTTGTGGAAAGTGTAGATGTTTGACAGAGATTTTCATATGGTCAGAGAGCCATCCCCATGCTGTGTGAGGAAGCTGCTTAGGAATGCCTCTGGCCGTGTTCAGTGCTTTGAAACAAGTTGTGGTAGACACAAAGTGGGGATCCTGGTTCACACCAATTCCCTTTGTGACAGAGTTGCCAGACTAAATATGAGCCGTTCAGTTAAATTTGAATTTCAGATAAATAATAATTTTTTTTAGTATAAGTACATCCCAAATATTGCATACCAAAAAACCAAACCTGCTACCATTAAGTCAATTCTGACTCATAGTGACCCCATTGGGTTTCCAAGGCAGTAAATCTTTACATAAATAGATTGCCCCATCTTCCTTCCACAGAGCAGCTGGTGGGTTTGAACCACTAACCTCCTGGTTAGCAGTCAAATCCTTAGGCACTGTGCCACCAGAGCTCCTTTAATATTGCATAGGAATTTTAAATTTAACTGCCATCATACCTGTTTATCTGCTAAATCTAGCAACCTTACTTAGTGGGCATGCTTCTCCTAACCACCTTGTTAATAGCTATGCTCACCATCTTCTTTAGGTCAGACTCTGAACAGGAGTC
Organism: Orycteropus afer afer; assembly: GCF_000298275.1. Lineage (NCBI taxonomy): Eukaryota > Metazoa > Chordata > Mammalia > Tubulidentata > Orycteropodidae > Orycteropus > Orycteropus afer. The sequence continues at coordinate 5,889,434 of NW_006921649.1, forward strand.
TCTTCTCTTCTTGGCTATAATGATTAGTCCAAGTAATGGGCATGTGACCCAACCTGAGCCAATCAGAGTCCTTGCCTAGGATGTCTAAACATGAAACTGGAAAAGTGAAGCTCTCTTTTCTCTAGTAGGCCAAAGAGATAGAACTATGAGTCTAGAACTCTGTGGCCTGCTCTCATGGAGAAAGTCCGTTGACAGAGAATAAGGACAGAGCTTGATTGACTAGCTGCTACTTCACTTCCAGGAGCTACCTTAATAGCATTCAACATATGTTTCCCTTCTCTGCTTAAGCTAGATCAACCTGACCTAATATGAAGCTGCTCAACTTCAACTTCTGAGTTTGACATCAGGAACCATAGAAAAAGGGGATTTGCCCTGGGAATGCTCACTGACAGATGTTTACCATCAGATGCCTTAGCCACAGCAGATCCAGGTTGGAACCCCAGTAGATCATGTGGCTTCAGCAGCCCTGAACTTGATAGTGGGAAAGTGATACAATCACTCTGCCAAATAAAGCAGAGTTCCCCAAAGGCAGGCCAGCCTCACCACTTTCATGGTCAAAGCAACCCACAGAATAGAGGAGAGAGCCTGCCCCTCATGCTACTTCAGAGTCATTAAAAAGCCCAAAAAATGTATCTCCTCTAACTTGTATAATACCTAAAATTTCCACGCTTAGTTTTTCCATCTTTGGCTTACATCATGAATCTCCGTATAAATACTCACCCTTTAATAATGCCTAAAGTGAAGTTGTTCCTGAGCAGGCTGTGGTTAGATTGATATATAAAGTTCCAACAGATTGTTTTTAAAAATTTGATTCAAGTGGCTGATAGTTTGAACTGAGTTCAGAACAGGGCTTTGAATCAGTTCATTCCAGTTCAACCCCCTGCTAAGAATTTGCCTTTCTGTCCCAGAACATTAGCAACCTGCGATATGCAGATGACACAACCTTGCTTGCTGAAAGTGAAGATGACTTGAAGCACTCACTGATGAAGATCTAAGACTACAGTCTTCAGTATGGATTACACCTCAACAAAAAGAAGACCAAAATCTTCACAACTGGACCAAAAAGCAGCATCACAGTAAATTGAAGAAAAATTGAAGTTGTCAAAGACTTCATTGTACTTGGATCTACAATCAACACCATGGAAGCAGCAGTCAAGAAATCAGACATTGTATTGTGCTATGCAAATCTGAGGCAAAAGTCCTCTTTAAAATCTCAAAGAGCAAAGATGTCACTTTGAAGACTAAGATGCACCTAACCCAAGCCATGGTATTTTCAATGGCCTCATATGCATGCTAAAGCTGGACAATGAATACGGAAGACAGAAGAAGAATTGATGCCTTTGAATTGTGGTGTTGGCAAAGAATACTGAAAATACCATAGACTGCCAGGAAAATGAACAATCTGTTCTGAAATAAGTGCAGCAGAAATGTTCCTTGGAAAGGGGGATGGCCAGACTTCACCTCACCTACTTTGGTCATGTTGTCAGAAGGGACCAATACCTGGAGAAGGATAGTATGCTTGGTAAAGTGGAGGGTCACCAAGAATAGAGAAGACCGCAACAAGATAGACTGACACAGTAGCTGCAATGATGAGCTCAAGCACAGCAACAATTGTGTGAGGATGGTGCAGAACTAGGCAGTGTTTTGTTCTGTTGTACATAGGAGGGTCTCTATGAGTTAAAATTGACTCGATGGCACCTAAAAACAGCAACATGCCAGATAAACTGAATCAGAATCTACATTTTAACAGGATTGGTAGGTGATTCTTATAGATCTTATGTACACATAAGAATCACCTGGGGAGCTTCTAAAGTGTAGGTTTCAGTTCTGTATACCTGGGATAGAAAGGCAAATTCTCAGCAGGGGGTCAAACCGGAATGAACCAGTTCAAAGCCCTGGTTCAGAGAGAGTTGGATGGAAGTCCAGGCAACTTCAGCTGTGATGTGCTAATTCAAGGGGCACTGCTGAACTGGGCAGTGAATCTCTCTGAAGACTAATCATCTCTGGATAACCTGGGTGGGCACAGGACAGGCACTGGAACAAGAGAACAAATGTGGAAATGGGACTTTACCTACATCATCATTTTACTTTTGCCCAAGCCTAGGTCTGACTTTTTTTTTCCCCCATTTTTTCATCCTGGCTTGAAATTCTCTTTTCCATATTGCATCTTTCTAGCTGCCTCTGCCATCCTACTTGTGTGGGCAAAGGCCAAGTGCCAGGACCTGGAGGAGGGGTTAGTCTGTCTCACCCCCTCCACCTTCATGGAAATAGACAAAAGGAGCTTGTTTCTTCCCTCCCTGTTCTCTTTCACTAATTGCTGTTGGCCTTGACTCACATATACCAGTGGTTCTCAAACTCTAATGATCATCATAATCACCCAGGAGGCTCTTTAGCACACATACCTGGACCCCACCCCTGAGCTTCTGAGTTGTAGTTCTGCAGTCCCTGGTTGTGTAAACAGTTAATGAGCTTAGCAGCTAATTGAAAGAATGGAGGTTGGAGTCCACCTAGAGGCACCTTGGAAGAAAGGCCTGGTGATCTACATCCAAAAAATCAGCCACTGAAAACCCTGTGGAGGACAGTCCCACTCTGACACACATGAAAGGTCACCATGAGTCAGAATCAACTTGACAGCCACTGATTTAATGTGATTTTTATACAGTGGCATCTCTCGAATATCTCCATAGAGATTAAAAGTGACAATCTGGGTAAAAAGAAGGAGTTTGGGGAGCTTGTCTTGAAGCTGCATTGCAAAGAAAACACGCTGTTTTTGTTTAGACTATTGATTTACAGTAGCTTTGGAGAAGGTTGAAGGAGCTCTGGTGGAACGGTGGTTAAAGCATTCAGCTGCTAACCAAAAGGTAAGTGGTTCAAGCCCACCAGCTGCTCTGGGAGAGAAAGATGAGGCAATCTGCTTTGGTGAAGATTACAGCTTTAGAAACCCTATGGGCAGTTCTACTGTACCCTATAGGGTTGCTGTGAGTTAGAATCAATTTGACAGAAGTGGGTTTGGAGAAGGTTGATGGAAATCAGTTGGAATCTCTCCACTCACCACCTTCTCCCACCCCAACTACACTGCACAACCATCACTTAGTGTCACCACTGATTTCACACATGCTAGAACTATATGAGTGAGGTCAGCATGCTCAGAGATTCCTCTGTAAAACATCACCAAAAAACAGTTTAAGTGCTGTAAGATGAAAACCAGTGAGATCAGGAATCTGTACTTACTGGTAAAGAGGAATGCCTCTCGGGCAAAATGTTTTCACCCTTCTGGGTCTCTGTAAGGGATCTGGGGTTGCACTGTGCAAAGCATGTAGCTGCTAACCTAAGAGTTGGCAGTTTGAACCCACCAGCCACTCCACAGGAGAAAAATGAGTCAGTCTGCTTCCAAAAAGATTTACAGCCTTTGAAACTCTATAGTGGTCCCTATGAGTCAGAATCAACTCAAGGCAGTGGGTGGTTGGGTCTATGTAACCTCTTCTGTAAAATGAGCCTGGAGGAGATGCTCCCCAAGATTTTTCCTATCCAGGATTCTCTGATGTCAACTCAAAAGGGAATCTTTGGTTTAGAAATGAGCTATTTAAATATAATCTATTTGGAATTTGGAAGCTATCTTTCTCCAAACAGTGTCACTTCCTGCCAGGCCCCCAAATAACTGCCATCAGTTGGGCTCTCACCCTGTGTCAGACACTGAGCTAAGAGCTTTGCATGCTATATTTCATTTAATATGACAATCGCCCTGAGAAGTAGAGTCTTAAGATACCCATTTTACAGATGAGGAAACTGAAGGTCCAAGAGGTTAAAAGAGAAAAACAAAAAAAAATTCCCCAGTATCTCACAGCTAATAAGATCAGGATCTGTGTTTAAAGGAGGGCTTCTGAGCCCCTTCATTCCAACTCTACCCCTGCTGAGAATTTATCTTTTCACCCTGTATACACTGAATTGGAATCTACGTTTTAACAAGATTCCCAGGTGATTATTTTGTAAACAGAAAAAGGCTTTTTTTTTTTTTTCTCTCTTGCAATTTTACTATAAAGGCAGAAAGCACTATAGTTAAGTGCTCTGAGCCACAGTTCCTGAGTTCTGCTTCTAGCAGAATGGCTTTGGGCAAATTGCTTAATCCCTCTCTCTCCTATAGTTTCTAGCTATTAAATGGGTATAATAAAAGGACTTTCTCTGAACCATAGTCCCTGGATTCAAAAGCTGCTGCTACTACTACTAGCAAAAGGCCTTGGGCAATTTTGAAACTCTCTCCCAGTTTCTTCAACCATAAAATGGGTATAATAAAAGGACTTGCCTCTCTGGCTATTGTATTAAATGAGTAGTATATTAAGTTGAGGGAGCTCTAGTAGCGTAGTGCCTAAGGCACTTGACTGCTAACCAAAAGGCTGGTGGTTCACACCTACCAACCACTCCTCGGAAGGAAGATGGGGCAATCTACTTCTGTAGTGATACTGCCTCAGAAATTCAAGGAGGGATCGCTATGAGTCGGGTCCGACTCGACAGCACATAACAACATATTAAGTTGAACCATATGAAATTACTGATATTTAACTGTATCTGACCTGCAAAAATGGCAATTTCATGTCATTCTAAATATTTAAATGCTTTAAACAGTATCTGGCACTCAGTAAGTATGATACTGTTGTTGCGTTAGCTGCCAATTCATGGCAACCTCATGCACAATAGAACATAATAGGACCATTGTGATCCATAGGGTTTTCACTTGGCTGATTTGTGGAAGTAGAACACCAGGCCTCTCTTCCTAGTCTCTCTTGGTTTGGAAGCTCTGCTGAAACCTGTTCAGCATCATAGTAGCACATAAGCCTACATTGGTAAATGGGTCATGGCTGCCCACATAGTACATTGGCTGGGAAATGAACCTAGGCCTCCCACAAGGAAAGTAAGAATTCTACCACTAAACCACCACTCTGCCCCTCAAGCACTATAATAGTGTCAGCCATTATTCTTATTGAAATCACATTGAGAGTTTGCTCAATAATTGCTGGTGAATTTATTGAGTTAAGTAAAAATTGGGATGTCCAGGAGCACAGCTGAGGCGGTTTTGCTAAACCAGGTGGAAGTGGATGGAAGTGGATGGGGTTTTGGGATTCTGATAGATTAGCAGACTCTGGCATTGCCCTAGCATACAATCAGAAAGCTCTTAGGAGGTGAGACTGACCCCATAGATGCAATCTTCCTGAAGCAGCTCCTGTCCAAGGGCCCTGAAGAAGTGAAGGAGGAAGCTTGGGGATTAGGTACTGTGGTTTACTTGTGTTTTGCTTTTTCACAGCTGAAAACAATGAGGCAGGCAGGGAGCTCCACCTTTCAAGATTGTTCCTCTACTGCTGCTGGTTTTCTTTCTTAGACCCCTGTGTGAGGCAGGACAAAACAGGACTAATGATGTGTCTTTGGGAATGATAAAGACAAATGTTAAAGGTTAGATGAGATCTAGCAGCGGGTAACGTTTCTCCTAGACTTATGACTAGAAAAAAGCAATTTAACTGTGTTTGGCATGTAGTCAAACTTTTTTTATTTTAATGGTTATGTATATATTTTATTACAAACTTTCTAATACATCAAGATTCTTATATTAGAGATATTATTTTGGGATGATGCTATATTTATTAAAGTTTTAAAGCGGAGATTTAATTTAAAGTGTAGAAAGGAAATACTGAAATAAGGGGAGCTCAGATTTAGTAAAAGTCATGAGCATGGATCATGATGGCTGAGATTAGGGAAACACTGGCATCCATTGTGGTTCAATTCCTGATTCTGGCACTTGGTAACTGTGTGAGAGTGGGCAAGTTAATCTCTCTAAACCTTAGTTTTCTTATCTGTGAAATGCAAGTAGTAAGTCCTACCTCAAAGGTGATTTTTTTTTTTTTTTTTTTTTATGCTCAAATGAGAAAATGCTTTCAAATAAGGTAGTAATTGAGAACTTGGCACAAAGTAAGAATTCAGTAGGTATTTTTTGTTGCTATTACTGTTGTAATTCTGAGCTTAGTACACTACATGAGCTCAAGAAATTGTGTTTCTTTAAAGACAAGTTTCCAGGCCATTCTTCCATGCAGGAAATATTTCTTGGCCACTGCTGGGTTCTAAAACTTATGCTGCATTGCTGGGGAAAAATTCAAAGAACAGCAAGAAGGCTCTCTGCCCTCAAAGTATTCACGGTTCAAAGGTGGGGGCAGATGATCAGTGGATAAATTATTATTATGCAAAGTCATCAATGTTGTAAGAAGTGTGGGTGCAAGCTATCCTGGGAGCAAAGAGGAGGAAATCAACCCAGAACCACTTGAAGCCATAATGATTTAGAACTGCTCTAATAGCTATTAGCCACACATGGATTCTGAGTGTGACCATAGAACTGAATTTTTAATTTTACACTAAGTCCCCAGGTTACAAACATCCAATTTATGGACAACTCGTACTTGCCCATTAGTGTTATGTAAATCTATCCTCACTTTGAAAAGATTGAACCAACCCCTACTCACAATAAATTCTTTCTCACAAACACGTTTACTTGCTACACAGGCAGTTGTAAATCATTGAAAAGGCTATGAACCTTTTCTTGAACTAGCCAAAATGAAACCTACTGCTACTGAGTCGAGTCTGACTCTTAGCAACACTATAGGACAAAGTAGAACTGCCCCATAGAGTTTCCAAGGCTATGAATCTTTGCAGCAGACCTCCACTTCTTTCTCCCACACAGTAGCTAGTAGGTCTGAGCTGCCAACTTTTTGGTTAGCATCCAAGTGTTTTAACCATTGTACCACCAGGGTTCCTTATTTTAAACTATTTAAACCCATCCACTGCCATCAAGTCAATTCCAACTCATAGTGACCCCATAGGACAGACTAGAATTACCCCATAGGGTTTCCTAAGCTGTAAATCTTTATGGAAGCAAACTGCCTCATCTTTTCTCCCACAGAGCAGCTGGTGGATTTGAACCACCAGCCTTTTGGTTTGCAGCCAAATGCCTTAATGGCTGCACCATGAGAGCTGCTTCTCTTAAACTTAAGTAAGGTTAAATAAGAACCATGTGCATTTGGTACAACTTACCTAGCAATCTGACTCAAAGATAACTTTATGAAAGGACCTCATTTATAAGCCAGGGACTGCCTTATTTAATTTTAGCCAACTTAAGTTTAAATTTAAAAATGGAAGCAATATAAATTACTTTTCCTCTAAACAAACATTTATTGTTTGGCTAGGACCATATTTCACTTTAATCATTAAAAACTTATCATCTGAATTAAGAAATGCTGTAAGTATAAAATGAAAACCAGATCATGAAGATTTAGTGCAATAACAAATAATGTGAAGTAGCTTAATGATTGTTTATATTCATCACATGTTAAAATAACAATAGTTTGGCTATACTGAGTTAATAATATTTGAGTTAAAAAACATTATTACAAAAATTACTTTAAAAGAAAATAAGTGAGGATGGTGAGACTTCATCTCACGGACTTTGGTCATGTTATCAGAAGGGACCAGCCCCTGGAGAAGGACATCATGCTGGGTAAAGTGGAGGGGCAGCAAAATGAGAAAGGCCCTAAACAAGATGGATTGACATGGTGGCTGCAACAATGGGCTCAAACATAGCAATGATTGTGTGGATGGCACAGGACCAGGCAGTGTTTTGTTCTGTTGTACATAGACAGAATCATTGAGTTGGAACCTACTTGGTTGGCACCTAACAACAACAAATTTATTTTTACTTATATAATGTGGTTACTTGAAATTCAAAATTACATATGTGGCTCACGTTATATTTTCTTGGACAGCACTGGTCTAGAAGTAGAATGAGAATCACAGTCAGGGTAGAAATAACAGAAGATGTGGACATAAAAGAAGAAAGACCTAACTGTGCTTGCTTAGGACAAATCTTTCCAGATCTGTCATTCTGGGAGCAAATCTCACAGGGTCAAAGAACACCAATTAAAATGCTTTCCTGGAGCTGAAGTTCAGTCCAAACTATGGGAGTTTGTAGGGTTGTCAGATTTACCCATAAATAAATAACAATAACCTTAGATTTTGTTGTCATTGTGTGCCATCAAGTCAATTCCAACCCTATATGACAAAGTAGAACTGCCCCATAGAGTTTCCTAGGCTATAATCTTTGCAGGGGCAGATCACCAGGTCTTTTCTCCCTCAGGACCACTGCTGGGTTCAAACTGCCAACCTTCTGGTTAGCAGTCAAGCACCTAACCATTGCAGTACCAGGGCTCCTTAACTCTAGACTTTAAACATGTTATATAAGGCCTAGGTTTTCTCATCTGCAAAATAGGAATAATAAAATACCTACTTTAGGAGTATCTTATAAACATTAAATGAAACCAGATGAACTGAATTAGTGACAACGTTTAGAAATTGTAGCCTAAGAGAGTTAAGTAATGAAAACAAATTAGAGAACTTGATGAACGTGCTCATCTATCTTTAGCTCAGAACACGTGGGTCAAAGTGGTCCCTCACCAATGCTAGTGCTGGAGGAAAGACCAACCCCTACCTGGAGGTGAGCTGGGCTCCCCCTGGTAGAGTTATGATGGGGAAAGGAGTGTAAGCCATGGTGGGGGTCGTTTATTAAAAATCCCTGTCAAATGTTTCTGCTGTCATTACAATGCTTTGTAAAAGCCAAAAACGCCACAGTAGTCTACAGTGCTGCTGCCTGTTGAGAGTAGTATGTGCCTTCAGCATGAAAGAAAGGTGTGTTACTTGAGTGTCACATAAAGCCCTTCAAATTAGCTCTATTAAGTAAATTGTCACAAACTCAAAATAAGTCTAATTCTGCCATTTATCTAATTGCAAATTTTAAAAAAATGTACTTCTTTTAATGAGTACAGATGGCTTACAATCCAAAAAGAAATTGTCATTTTTTTCCCCTAGATTAGCTTTCTCTTTCTGAGATGACCATGTTAATGCCAGTTTTATTAAGTCATCAGAAGACTAGAAGTACCACCACATTTCTAGAGTCTTCATTCCCTGTTACATGATCACACCCTAGGAGATGGAACTAATTTTTTTAATACTGATGTTTCTTTCCCTCAGAATCAAGTTTAAAATGTTTCAGGTTAGTCTTATGAAATCCACTTACCTGAAAACCATTTAAAAGAATGATCAAGCCCAATTTGCTAATATACAATTTTGTATTTCTGAACTAAAAAAAAAAAAATCCTCCCACTTAACCATGTCAAAAATTAAAAATTTAAAGGGACTCTGGCAGCCTCCCCACATGCGTAATTTGGCTTTGCTGAACAAATGACCAAATTGAAATGAGAATTGCATACAGGATTTGCTCCACATCTTTATTTCTTCAATTCATTTCTCACTCCAGAAGAATCATCAAGTTCACATACAGGAAGAACCATGTCTATATTGACCATGGCATCACCAGACGAGGCAGAAACAGAAAAATAGTGATTTTAGATTCTATAGTTGAATGAGCTTCTGCAGTAGATGTAATTTGTCATGGAATCTCAATGCAATGAATTGAGGATGAAAAAGGACCATCTGCCCCTTTTGTTGACTAATTTATTAAGAGGTTCTGATTTACTCTTCCCCTACCTTGCTATCAGTGATAATAAAAATCTCTTAGGTAGTCAGAGGATGGGCTTCTCTGCACTGCCCTCATCTTTAATAAGGTCTTGTGGTCCACACTGACTTCCAAATTTTTCTCTCTTTCTTGATGGCGATGAACTAGAGCACTAGAGAGATTACTAGACAAAAGATCAAAAGAACAAAGTTCAAATCCTGGCAACAGGCAAATCATTTCACCCAATCAAGGCTCAGGGTCGCCATCTACACAGCAAAAGTCTGAAACACATGACCTTTGTGGCCATGTTGGCTGGGTCCCTGCTATTCTAATCTGATGCAAAAAAAAAAAAAAAAAAAAGGAAACCACAAAGGTTTCTCTGAAAAAGGAGCTCAGGCAAATGGGAGAAGAATATCTGGATGAAGGAACCATTCTTCACTGGTGATTGGAGCGGAGCTGACAAATGTCCTATTGTGAAGTGGCATGGGGTAGTACTAGGGAACTTGGTCCTTATGTGTCATTCAACTTAAGTTCAAATCCCCTCTACCACATGCCAGCTGTGTGGCCTCAAGAGCATTATGTCAACTCTCCGAGCTTCAATTTCATCATCTCTAAAATGGGAGGTTAATATAACTTTTACTATATTAATATAAGGAGCTCTGGTAGCATAGTGCCTAAGGCACTTGACTGCTAACCAGAAGGCTGGCAGTTCAAACCCACCAGCCACTCTTCGGAAGGAAGGTTGGGCAATCTACTTCCGTAGTGATAATGCCTCGGAAACCCAAGGAGGGGTCGCTATGAGTCGGGTCCGACTTGACGGCACATAACAACAACAACAACATATTAATATAACCAATACTATACTAATATAACTACTGTTATACTAACCTCCCATTTTAGAGATGAAGAAATTGAAGCTCGTAGAATTGATGTAATGCTCTTGAGGTCACACAACTAGCATGTGGTAGAGGGGATTTGAAGAATGGGAGGTTAATATTCATACATAATAAAATTAGTGACAAGTGATTAGCACAGTGCCTGGCAACATGCTAAGAGAGCAATAAATGTTAGCCATGATTTCTATTATGGTAATGGCAAAATGACCTAAGACCCAGCAGGAAGTGAACCACATTTAAAGTGTCTCCTACATAAATGACATCCCCAGATTCCACCTCTTTAATACCTACAACAAAATCAGCAAACAGGTTGCAAGTTCAAACCCACCCAATGATGCCACGGAAGAACCAGGCCAACCCAGCTCTATAACGTATAGAGTCTCTCCAAACGAAAAAGAATGCCTCAACAAGTGAAAATGAGCAATGAAAATCCTATGATCTTAATGGCCTGGGCAGTGTATGTTCCATTGTGCATGGGATTGCCCCATGTCAGGGCCCTACTCAATGGCAGCTAACAAAAACAAGGAAAGTGAAGCTCAAAGAGGTAATTTGCACTAGGTCATCAGCTTACGAATACTAATGCAAGGGTCTGAACGCTGTTGGAAATGAGCTGGAATATCCCAAGGTCTCAGGACTGGGAGATAGTTCTTCTTTACCTTATTACTTACCTCCTCCCACTCCCCCAGCTTTTCTGCTCAGTTTCCAGCGGCCTGGCTGTAGAGTTCAAAGTTCATCATCAGAGGCTTTTGGGGAGCAGTTTGCTGGGGCAGCAACTCAGGTCTCAGGAAGGAAAAGGAGGCCAGTCCTCCCTGTTGGCTGTAACTAAGACAAAATCGTGCCTTAGGAGGGGAGCATGTCCAGCTGCCTTCATCACCACCATACTCCCAGACCCCTCTCCACTCCTTCCTACAGATTGCTGTCTTTCTGGAGAGAGATATCCCTCTTTGTTCTAGCACGCATTGCACAGCTGCCGATCGATATGACATCTTATCCTCTAAAACATTCATAATGTCTGCATCCCAGGATTCCAGTGGCCGCATGCCGCGTGCAGCCTGTGTTGTCTTTCCTTTTGTAGCCGGTAGTCTTGTGGCTCAGCCCCCTCTTTAACAGGGCTGCCCGTTGCTGTTCTTTAAAGGAAAACAAATATTGTTTGGGTTGTCAACACTGAATGACAAGCTCAAGAGAGGGCGAAAAAAAAGATGTGCTTAGGTGTATTTGTGTGGATTGTTGGAGATGTTTTGTTATCACAAAAGCTCTTAAAATCCCGGACCATGATTTATTTGGTGAATAAAACCTACGGATATTATCATTCTCTAAAGGTATTTTGATCACCTGAGTCCTTTCTTGGAGAAAGAAAGGCTTTTATTTTATTCCTATCCTAGGAAAAATAGCAGCAGGAATGGAGCAGTCTGGGGTAGGCAGTGATACTATGCAGCTAATGGCTCTAGGTGTGTGTGTATCTGCATGAGGATGAGTTGGCCTTGTGGACAATGGAATGCCTGCCCAGAATCACCAGTCCAGTATATTCCTGGAGACTCTTTTCTTAGAAAAACAAAGTGGCTGGGAGCACTGTCTTGTGTATTGATCTGCCTGGTGATGCTGACAGCAAGAGGCCCTTGTTAGAGGTCACCTCAGCACCCCAAATGCCACACACCCACTATGTCACAGTTGCCTGCTGCAGGGTACACCCCCAGAGAAGTGCGTTTGAGGGGACAGGGGTAGTCATGACACAGGTCGGGGCCCCAGGCATCCTGAAGCTGTAAGGAGCAAGCTTGTTTCCTCCAAACACAGGGATTGATTAATCTCATACCACTTCCCACTTACTTGCTGTACCGTCGTCCTGTGCCTGTCATGAGAATAGATTAATGTCCTGGTCCTCTGTGTGGATTCTTCTTGTCTGCAGAATACACTGCTCCCAAGTCCCAGAACTGCCTCACATAGCTGTCACCTTGTTCTCGTGGCATACATGCAGAAGGGGACAGAAAAACTCTCTGCTCTTGCATGGGGCTAAATTTAGAAAAAGTCCCTGTGTGGTGTAAATGGTTAATGAGCTCAGCTGCTGATTGAAAGGTTGGTAGTTCAAAGCACCCAGCAGCATCTCAGAAGAAAGGCTTGGTGATCTCTTTCTAAAAAATCAGCTGCTGAAAATCCTATGGAGCACAGTTCTCCTCTGACACACATGGGGTCATCATGAGTCAGAGTTGACTTTAAGGCAGTTGGGTTTTAGAATCAGGAAGGCAGCAGATAGATCACTGAGGATCCTCTTAGGACCATGGCTGGAAGGTCAGGGAGTGCCCATAGAGATAGGAAAACAGGTACATTTCTACAAAGCCCCATCTGATCTCTAGTGGTCCTGCCAGGATTCTGGTATCTTATCTACACCTCATTCTTCTTCTTGTGTGTAATTTCTGGGCTGTAAGCTTTGCAAAAGGAGTTCTGGTGGCACAGTGGTTAAAGCACTCAGATGCTAACCAAAAGGTTAGTAGTTCTAACCCACCAGCTGCTCAGTGGGAAAAAGATGAGGTGGTCTCTGTCCGTAATGATTTACAGCCTTAGAGACACTGTGGGGAAGTTCTACTCTGTCCTATAGGGTCACTGTGAGTTGGAATTGACTTGATGGCAGTGAGTTTGGTTTTTGGAAGCTTTGTGTTTGGGTTACCTAGTGCTACTCTGATGGGAATATACCATAGGTGGAATGGCTTTAACAAACAGGAGTTTATTCTCTTATAGTTTGGAGGCTTTAAGCTCTGAGTTCAAAGTGCCAGGCTCTAGGGCCTGGGTGAAAGCCCCTCAACTTTGGACTTCAGCTCTGCCTCCTGCTCCCAGCCCACTGAAGCTAGAGGCTTTTCTTTACTCACACAGCCGCTGAGCCTAACAAGCCCAAGGTTGACAAGTAAAAAGGCACAGTCCCAATATTACCAAACCACATGGTTTGGTTATGTTAATTCAAGTTCATTGAAAGTCCATTAATTCAAGGCCATTGAAAGTCCCAAGGTCGGCAGAGCATGGCAGGGCTGCTGAACAATGACACAGCTTACATACAGAGTTCAAACGTGCCATAAGCTAGAGACCATTTCCCAAGGCTTCTCCTTAAATACGGGAAGCACACCACATTCCCTAAGGCAGCTACTCAGCTGCTCAAAGTAGATTCCACCACGGAGTTGATTAAGAGTCTCATCATGGGGAATAACTACATCCAGCTGCCCAGACACTCAACCAGGCCCAGCCAAACTGATACACAAACTTAACTACCACACTTTGTAATCATTTTGAAAGATGCAAGATGAAAGTTGGACAGAGGGAAGTAAGTTTTCAGAACATTCTTGGGGGATAGGTGCACAAATCCCATTACTAGTAAAAGGATTTGTGGGCGTGACTTCCATGCAGGGCTTTGAGGATTCATTCCATTCCATTTATTGCAATATAGTCTAGGAAATAAGAAAAATCACCTCACCAAGGTGGTTTGAAAGAGATTTATTTAAAAACTTCTTTAAGGCTTAATTTTTAAAAAACTGCTTTAAGACTTAAAGCATTTCCAAGAATGTTATCCCTTGTGGTTTTGTTTGCGTCTCATCTTTTAGGCAGAAGGTAATTTTGGCACTCATAGAAGTCCTAAAAATGACACCATTAATACGTTGCAGAGGGCCCCTTCTCTTTTAGGAAGAAATACTGTACTCAACTGTTATCTCCAAAGGATAATAAGCAAACTGACTAAGGAGAAAGTCACCAAACATTGATTGTTGCCTGCCTGACTATAAATTGAAGTTTCCAGTCTTATTTTTTATTTACAATGGTGGTTCTTTTAAGTGAAATCGCAAACTGGTTGCTGACCAAGGAGATATGTATAGAGGATTCATGACTGCTTATACAAAAGGAGATGTCATTTGCAAGTGAGTGACAAAAGTTAATAAGTAATATAATCTACCTGCCCTGTTCGGTCTTGGCTAAGTAGTGGTTTGCTTAGAAACTTTGAGAGGCCAGTCTTTCAAGTAAGGATTCTGAATGGGTGTCACTAGCCGAAAAGTGTGATCATATGTGCTTTGGCTCTGTAGTTACATGTGTCTGGATCTGAATCCCAAATTTCCCATGTACTGGCTGGGGGATCTCTGGCAAGTTATCTAACATCTCTGAGCCTCATTTTCCTTATCTATGCAATGTAAGAGGAGCTCTGGTAGCATAGTGCCTAAGGCACTTGATTGCTAACCAGAAGGCTGGTGGTTCAAACCCACCAGCCACTCCTCTGATGGAAGATGAGGCAATCTACTTCCCTAGGGATACTGCCTTGGAAACCCAAGGAGGGGTCGCTATGAGTCGGGTCTGACTCGACACCACATAACAACAACAACATACCCACCAGCCACTCCTCGGAAGGAAGGTTGGGCAATCCTACTTCCGTAGTGATACTGCCTAGGAAACCCAAGGAGGGGTCGCTATGAGTCGGGGCCGACTCGACAGCACATAACAACAACAACAACAACAACATAGGGTGAGAATGGAATTAAATGAGCTTTCGTGCTCTTCAAAATCCTCTATTGTCATCTTACCTCACCCATAGTAAAAGGTAAAGCCCCTCCAACTGTTCCCACTCCCTACAACCCTGCCTACCCCATCTATTGCCCTCTGCTCTCCCTTCTATCCAACTCTACCCAACCAGCAATATTCTTCCCCGGATGTCAGTATGGATGGCTTTCTCACTTTTTTTAGGTGTTAGCTCAAAGTTACCTATCACAGAGGCCATCCTTAACTAGTCTACAATAAAAAACAAAAAACTCTGAATTCCTATCCCCTGTCATTCTCTAACCCTATACTGTTTTTTCACTTATGTCTTTAGTTTCTGTGCCTCTCACTAGAACATAATTCCCCTGAGAGTATGGGCTTTCTTTTGTTAACTGCATTATGTCTGATCCCAGGACACTGCTGGCACACAGTTGTTGTTAGTTACTGTCAAGTCAATTCAGACTCACTGCAACCCCATGTGTGCAGAGAGAACTGTGCTCCACAGGGTTTTCAAGGCTGTGACCTTTTGGAAGCAGATTGCCAGGCCTGAACTCTGATAAACCTCCAGGTGGATTCAAACCACCAACCTTTTGTCTAGTAGTTGAGAGTTTAATTGTTTGTGCCACTCAGAGACTACTCAAACAATATTAATGGAATGACAACTAATGAATAAATGATGCACTTAAAGTAATTAGCACAATACCTGGAACATTGTAAAAATAAGCGTTAATTTTCACTATTATCATAGAAGGGGCTCATTTGTAGGTGACACTTTTCACTGTTGTTTGCAGAGATACCTTTGGCAGTTACTGTGTAAGTCCAGGGTTAGCCTGCACATTTTACCCTAACGATTCCACCACTGTATTCTCCGCCCCAGTGGTAACGTTCTTGGAATTGGCTACATTTCCCACAGGAGGCTTGGCACTGTTGACTTAATTAGCCAATTCAGGGCAGTGAGACCCAGCCCTGACCCTTCCCATCATCCTTCCTGGTCTCTGAGCGAACTTTTCCATCATCTCAAAGGCCCTTCTGAATCTGACTGCATGCTGAGCCACAAGACCCAGTAGGCTTGCCTGCCTCCTCCCACTCCCTAAACTCTGCTAGGGCTGAAGCCTCCCATTTTCAAAGGGAAAGCCCAATCTCTTCCTAGAGTTATGTATCGACAAGTCTGATCTTTAAAGATACTCCCTGCTCCTGGGGCCCTGCTCAGCAAACAAAGAGCATCGTGGCCTCCATGTTTGCCCTCTTTGACAAGCAGGGGCTGAGCAGCTCTCTGGGAAGTGTTGCTGACATATTGATTGACTCTCTTGTCAGGTTGATCCTCTGCCAGCCAGTGAACATGGAAGGTTCTAAGTGGCACCCAACAAGGCCCACACATACCCTAATTACTATTGCAGATAGCCCCCATTCCAAGCTGCTGCTTTTCAAGGCACGTAATCTCCCTGTCCTTGTGATTGCTGGAGAACTCTCAGTTCCCTGCAACCAAGCCCAATCCCTTTCTCTTACTTTGGCTCCCTCTGAGTATTTCATTTAGAGCCCATCTGGCCTAAAAACACAGTAACTTTAATAAGAAAAATATCACCCTATCTCCATTTGGGTTCATTTATTATTCTTGCTGAAATCCAGGATCAGTGTGTGGTCTGTCCATCCTGTCTTGGTTTATATTCAGGACCCTGTGAAATTTTCACCAATTAGAGAGAAGCATTGAGAGTTGGCTGCCTTTTGAGTTTTAGTGGCTGACTTCTCAGCTACCACCTGGATTACACAAGGCCTCACTTCCGGCCCGTCTCCATTCCATCCTAGCTGACCCTTGGAGCCCCATTGTTCCAGCCAAGAGTCTCTGTGGAGTAGAGGCTGTCACATCATGATAAATTGTGCATTTTGGCTGTCATGGGGTGAGTAACATGAGGGAGAGGGCCTCCCAAACTCATTTCACTTCTGTCTCTAAGATGGTCGTTCCCTTTTGGGATAAGCTGCTAGAGCATTAGTGTTGTGGGCAAGGGCACCACTCCACTGCATCCAGGATCTCTTGTTAGGTAAAATGTAAGTTCATGAGGTCAACATTTATCCGAAATCTTGAAGAAAGAAGCACTAACATTGGCTACTCTGAGGCTTTTCAGCTTTTTACATCTGGCTCTGATAATACTTTAAAATTAGAGATATGACATGGGTGTTTAAAGAGCTAGTTTTGTTGTTGTTTAAAACAAATGGGAAAAAAAAAAAAAAAAAAGACCCACTGCCACTGAGTAGATTCCAACTCATAACGACCCTATGGTACAGAGTAGAACTGCCCCACAGGGTTTCCAAGGCTGCCTCATCTTTCTCCCACAGAGCAGCTGGTGGTTTCAAACTGCCAACTTTTGTTTAGCAGTTGAATGCTTTAACCACTGTACCACCAGAGTTCCTTTGAAACAAATGGAGTGCCCTAAATATGCATTTTTCCTGCCTAGGTTTTAGAAAGGACCTGCACCCAATAAAACTTAAAGGAATACACAGAGAGACCTGTTGTGTTATTGTATAAAAATGACATCTTTCCTTTTAAGTGAGTATATCAGTCAAGTTTGTCTTGTATGGGCTGGTTCTCATCTTACAACAGTAACAGTTTATTTTTCACTCATTCTATATCCCATCACTGGTCAACCATGGCTCTGACCCATGTTTTCCTCACTCAAGATCGAGGCTAACAAGGTGACAAAGGAAAAAAAAGTATGTACTTGCAAAGTCACATGGCCATACCTGAACTCAACAGTGTGAGGAAATAGAACACCACCTCAGGAATGTTCACAATCAGGAAGGGATGCTTATATGGTAGACAATCATTTATCAACCACAATGGGATTATCATGAGTTTTGAGACAGAGACAAGTTTCTCTGAGACTCCATTGTCCACAGAACTTGTAACCCGATCACTATGAAGTATGTAGCAGATAACTTCCCACTATAATCTTCCTCAGGAGCTCTGGTAGCGTAGTGCCTAAGGCACTTAACTGCTAACCAGAAGGCTGGTGGTTCAAACCCACCAGCCACTCCTCAGAAGGAAGATGGGGCAGTCTACTTCTGGAGTGATACTGCCTCGGAAAACTAAAGAGGGGTCACTTTGAGTCAGGTCTGACTCAACAGCACATAACAACAACAACATAATCTTCCTCTGATTCTGAAGTCACCCTGTTGTCAAAGATCACAGTCAACAGTTTCCTCATCTTTGAAATGAGGACTACAAGAGTACTTACCTCAAACATGAGTCAAAAGTCTTAGTTAAGATAATGTCCATAGAATCTCAACTACAGGACCTGGTTGCAGAACACATTCAATGATTGGCAGCAGGTATTAATGTTGTTGGTGGTGTTAGCTGCCATCAATTCAACTCCCACTCATGGTGACCTTATGTTCAGCAGGATGGAACATTGCCTTGTCCTGCATCATGTTCACAATCACCAGCATGTTCAAGTCCATCACTGCACCTATTTTTTCAATCCATCTCCTTGAGGAGTCCCTCACCCTTACTAGCCCTCTGCTTCACCAAACATAATGTCCTCCTCTAGTGATTGGTCTCTCCTGATGATGTGTCCAAAGCAAGCTAATTGGACAATATTCAGTTGTGATCCATAAAGTTTCATTGAGTAAGTTTTGAAAGTAAATCTCCAGTTCCTTCTTCCAAGTATGTTTTAGTCTGGGTGGTCCTGCTGGTATTTAAAATATCAGTGGTATAGCTTCCAGCATCATAGTAACGTGAGAACCACCACAGTTCAACACACAAATAATCAAAATAGCCCTCTCTTTGCAGACTAGTCCATATTTCAGCCAGCATTGTTTTGTTCTATCCTTTATGCTCCTGTATTGTGTATTTTTTTTTTATTTGTAAGATTTTAATGTCCTACAAGATGCTCCGGTGGTGCAGTGGTTAAAGTATTGGGCTGCTAACCAAAAGGTCAGCAGTTTGAACGTACCAGCCATTCCATGGGAGAAAGATGAGGCAATCTGCTTCTGTAGAGATTTACAGCCTTGGAAACCCTATGGTACCCTTCTACTCTGTCCATAGGGTCACTGTGAGTCAGAATCGACTCAATGGCAGTGGGTTTTTTTGGTTAATGTCCTACACTCCAACTCCTCAATAAACATCTACGAGGTGGCTGCTATACTCATGATACTATGCTCGATCTTCCAGATGTTTCAGATATGTGGCATCTGTCTGCCCCTTCAGAGAAACTTTACCAAAGGGAAAGGGAGGAATTTATTGAGAGACTTATTTGTCAGGCCAAACCGTGGAACAAAACCAGTAGCAGAATAAGAAACAGGGTTGTCATTACTCAGGCAGTTCATTTACTTCACTGCTCCCCTGGGTTTTTCTCCTAAGGACATTTAAACCCATCCCACAGGCCAAAAAGATGTCTTCATTTCTTTACTCAATTACAAGACAAGGGTTGACTGTCCAATGGAGTATGTGTGTTGGGGGGAGTGTGAACAGAAATCTATTTCAGACATTCTCCAAAAAACAAGAGAGAAGGTGGTTATACCCCTGATATAATTCTCACTTATTTACTTAAAGTTCAATTCAACAACAGAAAATATGCCCAAACTTGAGTTTCATTTTTGTTGCATTGCTGCAGCTGGGAGGACAAATTTTATGCCCAGCAGATTTGCCTTTGCCCCTTTTTCCATCTCAATCTCACTTTCTTATTTTTCTTTTCACTTCTGTGAGTTGTCTGAGAAGTTACATATCCACTCTGACCCGAACCCTTTTCATCCCAGCTGTAGTTTTCTGGTTTTCAGAAGACATTTCTTTTTTCATATATAAAGAGATTCTTTAGAACCCAAAACAAAAAGGCAGGCAGGAAGGAAGGCATCTTTGGAAACAGAGAAAACATAGCCTCAAGAATGTTCCCTTTCTGTTCAGTAAGATTATTGTTTGCTTGCTCTTCTCTCACGGCTGATGATGGCAATATGTTCTGCACCTTGGAATGACAAGATTGAGTACCAGAAGAGGAGAGCGTTTTTGACAAGGGTTTTCACATCGATGGGGCATTGGGAAGGTTGTCATCTTTGCCTGATGGACCCACCACCTGCTTGTATAGATGTGAAAATCAAAGCTTTGTTAGGCTTGGGTCCCAGCTGCAAGTGCAACACCTGTCTCTGTCTACCTGAAGTCACAGACTCTAAAGAATGGCATCCTGAGGGCAGAAGGAGCTGGCTCCAGGCAAGCCCTGATAACCCAATAGAATCATTTTTTTTAAAAAAAAAAGAAGTCATTTTCAAATAGCTAATTCCTTGGATTCCTTCACCTGGTAATTACAAATCAAAAGCTATCGTTATCTCAAAGCAGCCATGATTAGTTCTCATTTCCTGACCTCTGTGAAGTAAAAATATGTCATTATTTGAAGCAATAGGATCTGGTCTCTTCAAGTAAGTGACCTACATATAACGGATAAACTACAAGAGAAAATTAGGTGTTACCTTGATGGAAAGTATACAGTAAATGTCACTTAGTCTTATTAGTATTTATCATCTTGAACACTTGCAATGGTGGGACTTGCACTTCAGAGTAATGTATAGAAAGAAAATGTGGTTCTGAGATTAGGACACGTGTAAGAAAGAAGGCACCAACGTTGGCACATGGACACCCAGCCACCCTAATGTGGGGCTGTCATTCACAACTGCATTGTTTAAAGATTGGTTTTTAACCTTAATAGAATGCAGCCTGACTTTAAGTGGTGGTAGGCATGCAGAATTAATTGCTGTGTGAACAATTTCCTAAGCATTGTTAATTGTGTTTCCTGTGGTTAATTGTTTCTCCTTCCCCTGCATCAAACTCTAAACCTCTCCTTGTCAACAGTCCTTTCTTGCCTGCAAACACAGCAACAGCGTCAACCTGTGTCCAGTTGAAATACCAGATAGACACAGACAGTTATTGTTAGATGGGAAATATGCAGAGGGCTCAACTCCAGATTTATTCACAAAAGAACCATGTCTTAGATGAAGGCTTTGAAAGAATAAAAGTGTTTGGATTTGCCTTTTATTCCATTCAGCAAGAAGAACTCACTAAGAACCATCAGAGATGGGGTATATTGTACTTGATAAACTAATTGGGGATGCAGACAAAGTAACAAGGGAGGAGTCGAGAAGGAAGTTTGTGTTTGAAGGTTGACGTGGACATGGAAGTAAAACAAGAGTTCTACAGGCAGGTTTGTTACCTTAGCAAAGAAGAAGCAGTGAGTCTGGACTCTACCTTATTCTATAAACTGGTAAAGAGGCAGTAGTGGTTCAGTGGTAGAATTCTCACCTTCTATGCAAGAGATCTGGGTTCACAAAGGTGCATGGAAACAATTAGTCCAAGGGACTAGTGGACCATTCGATCCTCAGCCTACATGACCCTGCGATCAGAAGAATTAGATGGTGCCCAGTTACCACTGTCAACCCTTCAGAAAAGGATTAGTGCAGGAGATCCTGGATAAAGTGTGTGTGGGGGGGGGGGGAATGTGGAACAAAACTCAACATTATAAAACAGATCAGGCTTACTGGTCTGATAGAGACTGGTAAACCCCTGAGACTATGGCCCCTAGTCATCCTTCGGGCCTGGCTTCCAGCAAACAATTAAAAAAAAAAAAATTTCCATTGAGTCGATTCCAACTCATAGAGACCCCAATTGGGTTTCCAAGACGGCACATCTTTATGGAAGTAGATTGCCCCAGTGGCTGGTGGGTTTGAACCTCCAACCTTCTGGTGAGCAGAAGTGCCTTAGGCACTGCACCACCAGAGTTCCTTAGCCACACAATAGACAGCCACATAAGATGAACATTTGCACCAGGTAGTTACCCTCCTTAAAACAATCAATCCTGGAAGATCAAAAGGGCAATATTTGGAAAGGAAGATAGCTCAGAGGGAGGAATGCATAGGAAAGAAGGAAACAGGGTAAAGGTAACCACAGGAAAGAAGTGAGAAGAGAGCTGCTATGTTATGGGGCTTGCAATCAATGTCATGAACCCAAATGTGTATGAATTGCTGTAAGGAAAATGAATTTGAATTATAAACTTTCACCCAGATCACAATTTTTAAAAAGAGAGAGAGATAGAGAGTTCTGGGTTCAATTCCTGGCCCAAACACAACCGCCACCCATCTGTCAGTGGAGACTTTCATGTTAATGTGACGCTGAACAGGGTTCAGTGGAGCTTCCAGAATAAGACAAACTAGAAAGAAAGGCGTGGCAATCTACTTCTAAAAATGCTGAAAATTGGATCACAGTGGTCCAATCTTGTTGTTCATGGGGTCACCACCAGTCAGAGGCCAACTTGATGGCAGCTGGCAACAATGTACACTGATAAAGTATGTGTGTGTGCGCGCACATGTATGTTTGTGAGAAAGAGAAAGAAGAGAGCCTGAGACTCAGAGAGAGGGAAATATTAATATTTTCAGGAAAAGACTCCTTTCCCACTCCCTGAGCTTTTTCTACAATATGCTGAATGCTGTCAACTTATCATGAATATTTGGTGGAAAGGAAAAATATTTTGAAAGTTTAAAATAGTTAAATAGTTTGGGAGGTGGGGTTTAAACTGGGCCAATACAAATGCAGATACTGCTGATTCCAGTGGTATTTCAATGAAAGTACAGCGAGACTAGTTGTTGTTGTTATGTGCCCTCGAGTCAGACCCAACTCATAGGGACCCCTCCAGCCACAATTTGGGTAAAAATTCACTTATGTTTGGGGGAAAACCATCCTTGACAATGTCCCTGGATGACCAGTCTGAAAACAACCCTACCGGGAGTGTGGAAAAGGATGGATGGGATGGACTGGTCCCCTTAAGGCAACTGTGATTCCAAAAGTAGCTTTTTCCCTCCATGGTGGCACTGTTTGGAAGGTCTGGCCTTTGTTTTCTCCTCCTTCCGCTACCCACGATGGGGGACCCTCTCCCCCTGAGCCTGTGGCAACAGCATGGAAGACATAAGTGCCCAGATCAACATGCTTTCTGTATTTAGCTAATCCCTGCGGCCTGGGGCAAGCCATTTTTGAACTGCAGCTTCCTTAAAAGGCAATCTCTTGGAAAAGGCACCTGGCCCTCCCCCTTGACATTTGCATTGCTGAATTATCTATTCATATTTTCATTACTTTGTCTCTCCTGCAGCAATGCATCTGCTCGGACTCAATTGGCAACTCCAGCCGGCAGATGGACACACCTTTAACAATGGGATAAGGACCGGCTTACCAGGAAACGATGATGTGGCAACAATGCCATCTGGAGGCAAAGGTGAGGTTACAGCTGCTGCTTGCCCTCTTGAGGTCATAGGAAAATTCAGAGCTCTCGCCAGCTGGTTCAGGTTTTCTAATCCAAATCTTGGAAGGTATGCAAAAAGGAGAAGAAAGTGGGGGGAAAAAAAAGAAAAAGCCTTGCCTTTCATAGGTGTCCCCGTTAAAAGCTGTTTGCTGTTCCTGTCTGTTAGCTGTATTTGGCTGGAGTCGTTGGGAGCTGGCACGGTGCCTGCTCAGAGCAATGTGCATACCTATGCTATCTACAGCGGCTGGCACGGGCTGGAGCTACTTGAAAGCCTCCCAAGGCCTGGGCAGGAGCAGCAGCAACAGCAGCAGCTGGAGTGGTAGCAGCAGCAGGAGAAAGTCCTGCCTAATCAGAGGCAGAGAACAGCAGGCAGCACATGCCACTAGACTAGAGTCCTCTCCCGCAAGGAGAGACGCAGCCTCCCCCGGGAGGAAACACCGCCTAGTGCGGCTTGAAAGAGAAAGACTAGATGCTTGTTCCGCTTTTGCAGAGAATAGAAAGGAGTTTTGACAACTCGGGAACAAAGCTTCTTTTCTCAGAACAGTGAAGAGGACAATAGAAATGTTTATTGAATCAGTCAGGCAACTAACTGTATTCTTGCAGGGGGAAAAAAATAAGTGCTAACAAGGTGCTAAGAAGGAGGAGAGAAAACAGAACCTTGGGGAAGTGGGGACCAGGAGCAATTAAAAGACCACAGCAGCCAATGGTATAATTAGCTGCCTGGCACGTGGCAGGGTGTGCTACATTCAGGATGGAAATCACCAACAGGAGAGATTGCATTGAAGGATTTCTCCAAATGGAATTTTCCACTTTTCCTCTTAGCATAAATAGCCAGTTAAGTTCCACATTTCTTAAAACACCCACAAAGCTATTTCTAAACATGGAGAAGAAGTAGCACTTAGTAGGTATATTCTGTCCCTGTGTGGGTAAAGCAAATGGTTAAGCACTCAACTCCTAGCCAAAAGATTGGCAATCTGAACCTACCCAGATGTGCTTGGAAGGAAGGCCTAGTGATCTGCCTCACAAAACGTCAGAGCTTTGAAAACCCTATGGGGCCATTCTACTCTGCATGTATGGGACTGCCATGAACCTTAATTGTCTTGTTGATAACAGGCTACTATGTACCAGACTTAGTATTATATAACTTCAACAACTCTTGTTGTTGTTGTTGTTATGTGCCGTCGAGTCGGCCCCGACTCATAGCGACCCCTCCTTGGGTTTCCGAGGCAGTATCACTACGGAAGTAGGATTGCCCAACCTTCCTTCCGAGGAGTGGCTGGTGGGTTTGAACCGCCAGCCATCTGGTTAGCAGGCAAGTGTCTTAGCCACTATGCTACCAGAGCTCCCTCAACAACTCTAAAAGGAAGAAAATCACCTACCAGAAACTGAGGCCCAAAATATTTTAGAA
The DNA here is from genome assembly GCF_000298275.1 of Orycteropus afer afer. NCBI lineage: Eukaryota > Metazoa > Chordata > Mammalia > Tubulidentata > Orycteropodidae > Orycteropus > Orycteropus afer. Next base: position 5,914,040 of record NW_006921649.1, read on the forward strand.
ACTCACTCTAAATCAAAAAATTTAAAAAAAAGTAGGCAGTTACAGATTTGAACTCAGTTCTGAGCCCTGTTTGATGCCCACGTGTCTTTGACCAAGATGGTGAGATTTTCCTAAGATCAACCATTTGCACACTAACAGTGGAAGGTGGCACCAACTCAATCCCACTGTCTTCTCTTTCTAAAGTTGCTCAGAGAAGATTCGCAACTTCATCTGCCCTTAGAGTTGTACATTAGTCATCATGAGATGCTAATGTTGCTTAAATTATCCTCCCTAGAGCTGTCCTAATGCTTCCAGGATGACTTTTTTGTCTTTTACCCATTCCTTAAGAATCGTTCGACTCATCTGTCATAATCATAACACTAAATTACCTTTAAGTAAGCATGAAAGGGCTTTATCTGAAGATGAAATTATATGCTTTCTATTATCAGATGGTTTAAAAAAAAAAAAAAAAACTAGACATAAAAATGAGAACTATATTTTGCCTTAACTGACCGAAAAAGCCAGGAGCCAAATTTATCGGCCTTAGACTTGTAATCTGTTCACTTCCAGTTCTTAACACCATCTACTCCAGTTTCTTTTATGGAAGTGACTTTCAGCTAAAAGCAATTGTGCCCTGGCTCCCCTCCCCAGGGGACATTTGGCAATGTCTGGAGACATTTTGATTGTTACAATCAGAGGGGGTGCTATTGGCATTTGATGGATATAGGTGAGGGATGTTGCTAAATGTCAAACAAGGCACAGCCTCCCACAACAAAGAATTATTCCATCTAAGATGTTAGTAGTGTAGTGTCTAAGGCACTTGACTGCTAACCAGAAGGCTGGTGGTTCAAACCCACCAGCCACTCCTTGGAAGGGAGGTGGGGCAATCTACTTCCATAGTGATACCGCCTCAGAAACCCAAGGAGGGGTGGCTACGAGTCAGGTCCAACTCGACAGCACGTAACAACAACATCAACAACAAGATGTCAGTAGTGCTGCTCACAAGAAATCCTGCATGAGAGGTCTGTTATGTTTTATCCTTAAGTGTCTTTTAATCTATAAGTCAGTACATCATCCTTTCAGAAAAATTCAGCATACACATTTGGAAATGAATATGTATAATCTATCATCGGTAGACTTTATAGGTGTATACACTCTGAAGTAAGATCCAAACAAGTTTTCAGTAGCATCCTTCACAGATGTGTTATGTGTTGGCCTCCATAAATGAGGTTGGCTACTCCTCCCGTATGCGAGTAAGCTCTAGTGCCAACTCCCACGTCCCCTTTGGCTTATATTGAGATAGACAATATATGCTTTTTGCCTGAAAGCAGGAAGGAGGCTCTCATCAGGAACAAGTCTTAACCAAGAGTACCGTGTCTCTAAATTAACAATGAAGAAATACTTTCTGTTGCATCTTGGAAAGACCTGAATTGTTCCCCACAGATGCAACATGCTTTGCAAATGTTGTGTAAGTCATAAAGCAGTATCAGTTCAGATATTTTCCAAATGAGTTATGAGACAGACAAAGTGTTAGCCAATCATTGTCCAGTGAATTTTGCCAATAGGATGCTCATGCAAAAGTGAGATAATTTAAAATTGTTGAAAGTTTACATTTCCTTTGTGAACACCCAAATTGTACTCTTCTGATGACTAAAGATCATCACATTTCTTCCTCATTCATGTCAAAGTTCAGGTTAAAAAATGCAAAGAAGTTTTTCTCTACACACACATAACTCTTTCAGGGTAAATGACTTTAGGTTTGTGTTTCCTTACTCAGTGATCTCCTTCTTTCCCCTCCCCAATTCTATACATTGAGATAACCTGAATCAACTCCAATTGGCTTCTTTTCCAGTGTTTCAAAGAGGCAATCAAGATATATTGGCAATAAGTTAATTAAATAACACCCTCCCTCCTTTTCTTTTGTGTGTGTGTGTGTATGTGTGTGTGGTATACAATAATCCTTCACTCTGGTACTGTTTTAATCAAGAGACACAACACATTGCCAAGGAGGTTAATCTTATTAAGCAATTACTGGGTAAGTATCCTGCAGGAGCAAATTAAAATGTAAGCAAAACACCAGCATGTGAGTCCCATCTAAGATAGCACATCGATAGAGATTTCATTACTGGGTCTTTAGGAGTGTTTACATTCTTCAGGTTTGGAAAGGAGTCTAATAGACAGGGCAGCCTACACACTCTGATATGTTAGTGGAAACAAAGCACTTGATTAATTAGTTGAGAGAGTATGGTCTTTGGGCTTTGTCGTCCTTTCCTTTTTCCATTTGTTATTGTTCATGGCTTTTTTCCCCCCACCTCCTCTCTCTCTTTCAATTAAGCCCTAACGTGATTGGTGGTTAGGTTTCACATCAAGAAAAGTGAGCACACACATGCCAGAATCACTCACCATCTCACATGTATTTCTTCTTTAAAAGGAATGAACTCATAAATCTTCATTACAGCGGCATGGAGCACTTTTTCTACAGATCTCGGATTAGATAAGCTTGGAGAAGAAAAGTTCAATACAAGATTCTGACCTGCTCAGATAGCATAAGGGAATCCAGTTTGATTGGTTGGGCCCAGAGGGCAAAGTGTACAAGAACTTTTAAAGGACACATAACATGGACCCAATTTGTGCACTGATTTTAAGAAAAAATATATTCCCAAGTAGAATTTCATGGATCACTCTCAAAACCTGTCACTCATTTGAAATTCATAGTGTCCTCTCTATGAGGGGTCATCAAACTACAATCTATGGACTGACACTGGAGGGTCACTTGTTGTTGTTGTTGTTATGTGCCGTCGAGTCGGCCCCGACTCATAGTTTTTCTAAATAAAGATTGAATTAATAAATATAGAAAAAATTAACACAACCATGCTGATTTGCTTACGTATTTTCTATGGTTGCTTTTACACTACAGTGGCAGGGTTGTAGTTGCAACAGATTGTATGGCATGCAAAGCTGAAAATATTTACCATCTAGCCCTTTACAGAATAAGTTTGCTGACTGCTTTACATCATTCCCAAACCCATTTCAACTTTCCTAGGACTTTCCTATAAGAATACCATTTTTTTTTTTAATTTTCATTGTGATTTGGGTAAAAGTTTACAAAGCAAATTCATTTTCCATACAACAGTTCATACGCATTTTATTTCGTGACGTTGACTGAAATCCCCACAATGTAATAGTTCTCTCCCCACTTCCTCCCTGTAATTATCTCTTCCCTGTGTGCTTCCCTTCAATGCACTCCTGCCCCCCTGAGCTATCTCCCCGTGCAAACACTGCCCTTCTGTTCTCCCATAATTGATTGATCCCTCCAAGGAGTATAACAACACAAATTATAGGCAAGTAGAGAGAAAAGAAGCAGCTCTGGTAGCATAGTGCCTAAGGCACTTGACTGCTAACCAGAAGGTTGGCGATTCAAACCCACCAGCCACTCCTCAGAAGGAAGGTTGGGCAATCTACTTCCGTAGTGATACCACCTCAGAAACCTAAGGAGGGATCGCTATGAGTTGGGTCCAACTCGATGGCAAATAACAACAACAGAGAGAAAAGAAAGGAGCTCTGGTGGTGCAGTGCCTAAGTCATTTGACTGCTAACCAGAAGTTTGGTGGTTCAAACTCACCAGTTGCTCTGTGTAAGGAAGATGGGATAATCTACTTCCATGGAAACCCAGTGGGGGTTATTGTGAGTCAAAATCAATTCAATGGCAGTGTGTTTGGTGTTTTTTTGTTTTTTTTTTTTTTTTTTTAAGAGAAGAGGAGACCTGGTAGCACAATGGTTAAGCACTTGGCTGCTAACTGAAAAATCGTTGATCAGAACCCACCAGCCACTCTGTGGGAGAAAGATGAGGCAGTCTGCTTATGTAAAGATTTACAGTCTTGGAAACCATATGGATGGGCAGTTCTACTCTGTCCTATAGAGTCACTGAGTTGGGCTTGACTTGCATGGAATAAGTTTGGCTTTTTGGGTTAGAGGGAGAAGAGCAATCTTCCAGTATATCAGTTTTTTCCTCTTGACCAAGTATGGACTATAATATATGATTGGTAACTCAACACTGAAAGAGTCTATATAGTATAGGACCTTGGGTCAGTCTGCCCAAATTCAAACACCAGCTTCTTCATTTAGCATCTATGTGACCTTAAGCAGGTCATTTAGTCTCTGCTCCTCCGATTCCTCATCTGCAAAATGGTGCTGCCTCATAAGATTGATGCTCAGAATAAATGAGTCCTTATGAAACATGGTGTGTGGTATCAAGCACTTAGTCAGCAATCCATGAATATCAGTAGTTGCTGTTCTCATCACTGACGTCATTATGTCTCTCACTTTGTCCATTTAACAAACTTCCAAGGGCTGCCATTTTTGGAGTTTTATTTTCCAAAAGTGAAGACGTCCTTCAGCATGTTGAGATAGACAATATTAGCTCTTCATCTTTTTCTTTTACCTTCTAAGAATTAAAACAAACCCCAAATAAAGATTTCTTCCCAAACATTTGCTTAAATGAAGTTAGGAGAAGCAAGATTTCCCAATTACAGGGCCATTGACAGTGTTATTACCCAATAAGCAAGGTAAGCATGGGCTTACTTTGCTTTCTTGCAAATATGTAGTGAGCATTTCACGTTTTTTCATCACATCAAAGATTCTGCTTCTAGGTATGGCTAGCATCTCTTTCTCTACCAACCCTATACCACCTTCCTACAGAGTCAAATTTACAATCCCTGACAGGGACAACAATGATAAAAAAAAACCTAGATATTTAGATGTACAAATATTTGCTAGCACTCATCATAGCAAACCTAGAGGACAGAGTACAATTGCCCCATAGGGTTTCCAAGGCTGTAATCACTGGAAGCAGACTGCCACAGTTTTCCCCTTCACAGTGACTGATGTATTCAAACTGCTGACCTTTTGGTTAGCAGCTGAGTGCTTAACCACTGTGTCACCAGGGCTTCTAATGACAGGGATAGATTACCCAATAAGCAAAGTAAGTGCAGGCTTACTTGTGCTTACTTACTAATATATAATGAACAGTTCCTGTGAGCAGTGAACAGTTTCACACGAAACTATTCACTACAGATTAGTAAGTAAGCACAAGTAAGCCTGTGCTTACCTTACTTACTGGGTAATCTGACCTTGGAATGTGCGGAACAAGCTGGGCTGATCCCCACAGCATTACTTGTCTTGCTGTAGCCTGAGCTCTATCACTGCCAGCCTGTCTAAGCCCCACCATTCTCAGTTTATAACTGAGCTATAAACATTTATTTGTGCCTGGAGCACATTTCTTTCCTACCCTTTGGGGGGGAAAAAAAATCAGAATTTCCAGATGGTATGCAAGTTGGAAAAAAAAATGGCAAAGACTATTATTCTGTTTAGAAACATGTTTTTCTACACTTGCCCTTTCAGCAAAAACTTCATAATGATTTTTGCTAGTTGGCTTAATGCATGATACTGGGAGCCAGATTAGCAGGGAGGTTGGTAATTCCTCCTCTGGCTCCAGTCAGCCTTTCAACGAACACAGCCCAGGGTTTCAAAATGATCACTTCCCTATATGGGGCTTTTTCAAAGTCGATAAAGTTCCTGGAAGGGCAAAGGGTCATTATGTTTGAGCCAAACATCACAATACATGAAAAGACTGCAGGTCTACTGGCAAATATGCAACTACCTATGTACCAATGAAACAGATCCTTCATTCTGAAGGCTATGTTTTTCCACCATTGTTACAGATAGTGTTATAATCAGATTGAATTGTGTCTTCAATAAAGGTATCTTGAAGTCCAAACCCCTGATACCTGTGAATATGACCTGGTTTGAAAATATGGTCTTTGAAGATGTTATCAGTTAACATGAGGTCATAACATTGGACAGGTCCTCATCCAATATGACTGATGCCCTTATAAAATAGGAAAAGAGACACAGAGACAGACAGAGGAAGAGCAGCTATGTACAGATCTATCTACAAGGCAAGGAACACGTGAGGCTACCATAAACTGGGAAAGACACAAAAGAATTTTCCTCTAGAGACTTTCAAAGGAACACGGCCCACATGGATTAGGACTTTAGCTTCCAGAACTATGAGACAATAAATTTCTATTCTTTAAAGCAGTGGTTCTCTAAACCCACTTTGTGGTGCTTTGTTACAGCAGCTTTAGGAAACTAATACAGATTTATACCACTGAAGAACATCACACTGGAGATTATTTCTGGTTGCCACACACAATTCCATTCTAAGGTGCATAGTTTCTGTTGTACCGAGCATCATTATTGCTTAATATGGATATTAATAATGGCATCTAATTTCCTTCCCACTGAATAGGCCATTTCTCTCATTGGCCACACTTTTCTCTTTCAGAACTGACTTGCACAGATAAAAAAAAAATCCTTCCCCTGATGATCTGGTCTCTGATAACTGCTTGGATACCTATATCATTTAATTTCTCATAATTAGCACAAGATTTGAATAGTAGTTAGATGTACAGGCCCCTGGGTCCATCCAACATACCCTTCAATCCTCACCACACCACTTAAGCTATGTGAACTTAAGTGAGTTGCTTTACCTCTGTGAACCTCAGACTTCTCATCTGAAAATGAGAAAAATCATAAGGGTATCAGGAGAATAAGTGGCAAGTAGTAGCCAGCCAATAAATTTTAACTGCTATAACTAATAGTGGAGTGGCAGGATATCCAGGTAAAAAGGGGTGGGAGGCAAGACTAGGGCCCAAGCCCCATAGAGCCAAGAAAGTGACCACAAAGTGACAGGTTCCAGGGAGGAATTAGGTAAGGGGAGGGCACAGAGGTTTGCAACAGCTAAGGGAGAAAAACTTGTCTGTCAGTTTGTCATCCTGTAGGTCTTGTACATTGCTGTGAGGCTTGAGGCTGTGCCACTAGTGTTTCAGATGCCAACAGAGTTGCACATGGTGCACAGGTTTCAATGCAGCTTACAGACTAAGACAGACTAGGAAGAAGGAGGAGTCCTTCCACTTCTCAAAAATTGGCTGGGAAAAACCTTCTGAATAACAGAGAAACACTGTCTGAAACATTACTGGGCAACTTTATAAATAGCTCGGAAATGTTGTCCAACACAGTGCAGGAAGATGAGCCCCTTGGGTCAGAAGGCACTCAAAATAGGTCTGGGAAAGCACTGCCTTAACAGAGTAGAAACAACCTTAAAGATATGGAAAAATTAAGTCTTTCAGGACCTCCATATGCTGACATGGCACAACTCAAATTGGGAGAAATAGCTGCAAACATCCATTAATAATCAGAACATGGAATGTACGAAGTATGAATCTAGGAAAATTGGAAGTTGTCAACAATGAAATGGAATGCATAAAGATTGATATCCTAGGCATTAGTGAGCTGAAATGGACAGGTTTTGGGGATTTTGAATCAGACAACCATATGATCTACCATGCCAGGAATGACAAATTGAAGAGTAATGGTGTGGCATTCATCATCACAAAGGATGTTTCAAGATATGTCCTGAAGTACAATGCTGTCCATGATAAGATAATATCCATATGCCTACAAGGAGGACCCGTTAATGCAACCATTATTCAAATTTATGTACCAACCACCAAAGGCAAATTGAAGACTTTTATCAACTTCTGCAGTCTGAAATTAACTGAACATGTAATCAAGATGTGTTGCTCATCACTGGTGATTGGAATGTAAAAGTTGAAAACAAGGAAGAATCACCAGTAGTTGGAAAATTTGGCCTTGGTGCCAGAAATAATGCTGGAGATCACATGATAGAATTTTACAAGACCAACGACTTGTTCATTGCAAATACCTTTATTCAACAACACAAACAGTGGCTATACATCTGGACTTCACCAGATAGAGTACATAGGAATCAGATTGACTACATCTGTGGTAAGAGGCAATGGAAAAGTTCAATATCTTTAGCCAAAACAAGGCCAGGAGCTGATTGTGGAACAGACCATTAACTGCCCATATGCAAGTTCAACTTGAAGACAATTAAAACAAGTCCATAAGAGCCAAAATATGACCTTGAATATATCCCTCCTGAATTTAGAGACCATCTAAAGAATAGATTTGATGCATTGAAAACCAATGACCAAAAACCAGAAGAATTGTGAGATGACATCAAGAGCACATCCATAAAGAAAGCAAGAGGTCATTAAAAAATATGAGAAAGAAAAGACCAAAGTGGATGTCAGAAGAGACTCTGAAACTTACCCTTGAGCAAAGAGTAGCCAAAGCAAATGGAAGAAAGACAAGATAAAAGAGCTGAACAGAATATTTCAAAGAGCAGCTCGAGCAGACAAAGCCAATTACTATAATGAAATGTGGAAAGACCTGGAGTTAGAAAATCAAAAGGGAAGAACACACTCAGCATTTCTCAAGCTGAAAGAACTGAAGGAAAAATTTAAGGCCTGAGTTGCAATATTGAAAGATTCTGTGGGCAAAATATTGGATGATATAGGAAGCATCAAAAGAAGATGGAAGGAATACACAGAGTCACTGTACCAAAAAGAACTGGTTGATCTTCATCCATCTCAGAAGGTGGTATAAGTTCAAGAACTAATGGCATTGAAGGAAGAAATCGAAGCTGCACTAAAAGAATTGGCAAAGAACAAGGCTCCAGGAATTGACAGAATACCCACTGAGATGTTTCAATTAATGGATGCCCCTCTGTAGGCACTCACTCGGTTATGCCAAGAGATTTGGAAGACAGCTACCTGGGCAACTGACTGGAAGAGATCCATATTTGTACTCATTTCAAAGAAAAGGTGATCCCACAGAAGGTGGAAACTGTTGAACAATATCATTAATATTACATGCAAGTAAAATCTTACTGAAGATAATTCAAAAATGTTTGCAACAGTATATTGACAGAGAACTTCCAGAAATGCAAGCTGGATACAGAAGAGGATGTGGAATGAAGGATATCATTGCTGATGTCAGATGGATCTTGGCCAAGGCAAAGAATACCAGAAAGATGTTTGCTTGTGTTTTATTGACTATGCAAAAGCATTTTGTTGTGTGGATCATAACAAATTGTGGATAACATTAAGAAGAATGGGAATTCCAGAACACTTAATTGTACCCATGAGGAACCTGTACATAGACCAGGAGGCTGTCATTCAAACAGAAAAAGGGAACACTGCATGGTTTAAAATTAAGAAGGGACTGACTGCATCAGGGTTGTATCCTTTCACCATACTTATTCAATCTGTATGATGAGCAAATAATCTGAGAAGCTGGACTATATGAAGAAGAATGTGGCATTAGGATCAGAGGAAGAATCATTGACAACCTGAGATATGCTGATCACACAACTTTGCGTGCTGAAAGTGAGGATGACTTGAGGTACTTACTGCTATAGATTGAAGAATACAGTCTGCAGTATGGATTACTTCTCAATATAAAGGAAACAAAAATCCTCACAACTGGTCCTATAAGCAACATTACAATAAATGGAGAAAAGATTGAAATTGTCAAAGACTTCACATTGCTTAGTTCTACAATTGACATCAATGGAAGCAGTAGTCAGGACATTAGATGACGTATAGCACTGGGCAAATCAGCTGCAAAGGACCTCTTTCAAGTGATGAAGAGCAAAGATGTCTACTTGAGGATAAGGTGCACCTGACATAAGCCATGGTATTTTCAATCGCCTCATATGCATGTGAGACCTGGACAATGAATAAGGAAGACCAAAGAAGAATTGATGCTTTTGAGCTGTGATGTTGGCAAAGAATGCTGAAAGTACCATGGACTGATAAAAGAACTAACAGGTCTGTTCTGGAGGAAGTACAGCCAGAATGCTCATTGGAGGCAAAAATGGCCAGACTTCATTTCACATACTCTAGTCATGTTGTCAGAAGAGACCACTCCCTGAAGAAGGATGTCATGCTTGGTTAGGTGGATGGTCGCTGAAAGAGGGGAAGGCCCTCAACGAGACGGATTGACATGGTGGCAGTGGCGATGGACTCAAGTATAGCAAGAATTATGGAGCTGACTCAGGACCAGGTGGTGTTTTGTTCTGTTGTGCATAGGATCATTATGAGTTGGAAACAACTTGACGGCACCTAACAACAACAAAAACAACAACATAACTAATACTAATAAACTGAACTACATATTAAGAAGCAAGTTTCACCTGAACTGCCAGATGTAAAAATATTTGCTAACACTCTTAGTGGGCTGACCATTTTTATCTAGGGCCATAAATTAAGGTTTCAAAATATATAAAGGGCACATATAGTCCCAAGAGCTGAAAACGAAACCAAACTCACTGACGTTGAGTTGGATCTGACTCATCATGGGCCCTCCTTGGGTTTCTAAGGCAGTATCACTACAGAAGTAGATTCTCCATTCTTCCTTCTGAGGAATGGCTAGTGGGTTTGAACCATCAACCTTCTGGTTAGCAGTCAAATGCCTTAGGCACTACACCACTGTTGCTGTATTATGCTGTGAATATCGTCACAGGAGTAGTGGCTTTGGGATGAAAATCTGTTCCTAAAGAATAGCCAGTGGGCAACAGGGCAAAGCTAGATGGGTTCTGATACACAGATGACCTGTGTTCTTAGGAGAATCTTTTCACTTATCTCTTGGTTAAGCAGAGCCCTCAGATGGTTGCCTCGATTCCCAAATAAATGGAAATGAAGTGTAATGACTGAAGCAATATTCCGAATTCAACTTTATTTGTGATAGATAAAAATATCTGAGGCAGAATAATCTGCAAGGTAGATTTATGTCAAGGTGCCTCCGGAGTTCGGTTAAGTTGAGGAAGTATTAATATAAGGCTTCATTTCCATGGCTTGACTATGAGTCCATTTCCTTTATCACTTGTTTGGGGAATAGTTTCTCTGTTTCCATAAATGAATTACGGCAACATTTTCTGAAATGATTAGTTCCTAATGTGGCTATGGAAGGCTGTCGTTTTGCTCAACATCAATCTTATTTAACTGGTTGAAATTTTAGGTACATGCTTCTGAAATAGGCAATAGCTTCACATTTACATGAGCAATCTTCCGTGGAGTTAGAGTTTGACTATGCTGTAAAATTGATCATTAGAGTGTTGCCTCTAAAAACTCAGAAATCTTGTCTCTAAGCTGGAGATGAGCTAGCCAGAACTATCGTTTCTTAAGCATCTGCTTCTTAGGGAAAAATGATTATCTCTGTATGTTCACTGTGTAGCTTCTATAGCAAGCAGCTAGAAAAGTTTGATGTGGAAGCCCCAGCTCTGGGAGATCCTACTGGCTAGAAGACATGCTCAGTCCTCCCCTAGAACTCAAGGATGGTGGATAGATTGTATATCACAGAATGCTGCTGAATACCTCCCTGATGCCCCCAACTCAAGCCCCAACCATGTCCATGGGACTCTGGACTACAGGCTGCCCCAAAATGTATTGATGGAATTATGACATTCACCTCAATTTTGATATTGACCAAAACTCCCTAATACTATGGGTTTGAACTACCAGCCTTCTGGTTAGCAGTGAAATGCCTTAGGCATTATGCCACCAGAGCTCCCAATACTATAGTAGATGTTCAATAAACATTTACTTCATAAAAGCATGAGTGGAGAACCCATCTAACATTGCTTGGGACATTCATTCATCATTGTCAAATAAATACAATCCAGCTGTTCTCCACTAAAGCAGGCTACATGTGGTTGCCCACATGAGAAACAGCTGGAGCACAACACCTGCAATTTGGAGCAAATGCCCAAGTGACTTTGTTTTCTCTGACCATAATGTCTTTATACATGTGGCATGTTCCTCTCTGTCTACAGATATGCCAACCTCTCTTTGTATATTTGTTTTTGCTGCACTGGAAAATGCCTGCCTCTTTCACTTAGGCCCGCCCCACCCCAAGGCCCTGTTTAGTTCATTGTGCCTACACACAGATAAATAAATAAATAAAATAAAATTGGCATCTAGTCAATTCTGACTCAGTGAGACTGTGCTCCATAGGGTTTTCATGGCTGTGAACTTTTGGCAACAGATTGTCCAGCCTGTGGGTGGGTTCCAACTGCCAACTTTTCAGTAGTAACCAATCACTTAACCTTTGGGTTACTAGCTAAACACATAACTATTAGTGGCATCCAGGGACTTCTGTATTTTAAATTAGACCATCATCGCAACTTTACCCTCTAAATCTGGGATAAATACTTACAGCAGTTGTTAGGTGACACAGCAACAAACAAGATGGAAAGAGGTAGAAGCACCTAAAAGTCAGATACTACATGTATCACGGTTTAATCCTCAGAAGCATCCCATTTTTCCCATGAGTAGACAAACTCAGAGTGGGATGATGACTACTCAAAGTCACACAGCTAGGAATTATCAGAGCTGGAATTCAAGCCTAGGGCAGACCAGCTCCAATGACCCATATTCCCTCCTCAAAGTCTCAGAACCTCTCTCATACGAAGATACCCACCCTGTACATAAAGAAAGAACATTTGAACCCACCAGCAGCATTGTGGAAGATTAGACAGTATGATTCTGTAAAGATTTACAGCTTTGGAAACCCAGTGGGGCAGTTCTAGTCTGTCCTGTAGGGTATCTAGAAATCAGAATCAGCTCGATGTCAGTGGGTCTGGTTTGGTTTAGGTCTCTCACTGACATCTGGTTAGAGACTAGCCATGTTGACAGTCCTAGAAACTGGCACACATGACTGCACAGAGCCTAGATTCAAGTTCTTCCAACTCAGAGGCTGACTTGGGTCACTGCCCTCTTTGACCTTCTTAATAACAGCGGAGGCCCAAGGTCCTGGACATTCTGCCCAGGGACTTGGCCTCCAGGGACATAAGCTCTGAGACAAGTGTTCTTACTCTGGCTGCAGAGATTTACAGAAGACACTTTTGCTGTTTCTTATCTCTTTTAAGGCCATGAATATTTGCACAACATATTTTGAACAAAATTTTTCTTTTTTCATTGTTTTTAAAATTACAGAAGTTACACATGCTCATTTAAAAGACTTGTTTAAGGTTACAGAAAAAGAATAATTTTTCTTTTGCTCTGAGAACATTTGTGGAACAATTAGAAAACTTGAATGAGGTCCATAGATTAGATATACCATTGTACCAATTTTAATTTACTGTTTTTGTTAAGTACACTGTGGATCTAAAAAAAATAGTGCCCTTGTTTTCAGGAGAAACACTTTAAAACAGTTAAGGGAGCATCATGTCTATAACTTACTCAGATGTTTCAGAAAAAATATAGAGACATAGATGAGAGGATGATAAAGCAAATGTGTATAGTGTTTGGGGAATCTTGGTGAAGAGGATACAGAAGTTCCTTGTGCCTTTTGTGAAAATTTTGTCTAAATTTGAAATTATAAAATGAAGCTGTTATATATAAGAAAGTACACACTTATGTGGAAAAATGAAATCCCTCTTCACAAGTGGTCACTAAGTGTTTAGTAGTGTGGATATCTTAGATTAAATGAATTGAGTTTGTTCAGCACAGATTCATCCTGTATACCAACCAGTCATTAGGCCTTCTGAGAGCTTCCACACCACACACACACACACACACACACACACACACACACTCACTCACGTACACACTCATGCCTTCTCCATAGCAGATATCCAGGGATAACCCTCCTGGCTCTCTCTGCAGATGTACAAGTAAACTAGAATGTGATCTCACTTCAGATGTCTTTGGATCCAAGCTGCTCTTATGTAGATTAGAACCGTGAGACCTAAAGAACAAGACTTACTCCAAATTAGTCAGCTATTCAGTAACAAGGATGAGAGATCATCAACAGAATTATCTGGTTTACAGCCCCCTTCCTTCCACAAAAGCTTAGAGTTGTTAAGCATCGGAACTAGAACCTTTGACTTTTGCTTCTTAACCTGAGGGACCTTCCAACTAAACCTCTTCTTGCTTATTTGTAAGATTTTATACAAAAGTTAAATTCAGAGTTACTCATGTCTTTCCAAAAGGCTTCACAAGGAAGAGTCCTTTAAATAAGAAATTCCTTGTAAGGCTTTCAGAAACTAGTTTTATTTTTTTAAAATTGTTCCATTTACATGCAGCTTTTCAGTGTCAATCTTCCCTAAGGCCCTCATTTCACCCAGCAGTTGCAGGGGTTTTGTCCAAATACCCATCACATGGGCAGGAAAAGTTTGATCCAGATCAACATTTATAGAACACACATGGGTTGCCAGGTGCAAAATATAGAGAAGCCAGAGAAGAATCCACAGCTCTGCCTGACTTCAGTGTCTAACAGGGGAAACTTAAGAAGACATGAAAAATCGATTATAGTGCCTAACAATAAATGTTGCAGTAAAGTTAAGTGTAAAATGCTAAGGAAACACAGAAAAATAAACTATTTATTTGTTCTAACACAGGGAGTGGGGTTCCAGGAATGGAAAACTTCAGCATGAAGGTGCATTTCAGTGCTAATCAGTAAAGTATAAGTGAGAGACAATACTGACTTCTAGAAGGCCTCACCAAAAATCAGTGGTGTGACAGGCCTTGACTCCCAGGTTTAAGCTTGGTCCCATAGATAAATCTATTCCAGAGAATTTATCAGTCTCTGTTTCTCTCTCTCCCTCTCTGTGCACATAAGACACACACACACACACACACACAAATTTGTGTACATGTGTTTGTGTGTATGTGTATATATCATATATACATAGACAATTTTTTAAATTATTATTATAGAAAACACTTTGCTGAAAAGGAAGCCAGATACTTTCCTCTATAGTTTTATATTTTTTCATTCCATTTAACTAGCAGTATTTATTTTGCTATTATTATGTGCCAGGCACTCTACTAAGCTTTCTTTGTATGCTTCCATTTGTTATTGTTCCCATTTTACAGAAAGGGAACAGAGGCCCAGAGAGGTTAAGTAAATTGCTAGAAGTCACACAGCAAGGAAAAAGCAGTCAAGATTTGAATCCAGTTCTGTCTGGCTCCAAAATCTACTTCATCACCCAACTGCACTGCCTCCTCTAGTGGGTGGGTCATGAGAAAGGAACATAGAAACTCTAAGAGGAGGTGTGCCTAGTGAGAAGGTAGCCTGTACACATGGGTACCAGTTGCTGTCAGATCAACTCCAACTCAGGGCTACCCAATGTGTGTCAGAGTAGAACTGTGCTCCATTGAGTTTTCAATGCTGATTTTTCAGAAGTAGATTGCCAGAGCTTCTTCCAAGATGCCTCTGGGTGTATGCGAACCTCCAAACTTTCAGTTAGCAACTAAGTACATTAACCAGAAGTAGATCGCTAGGCCTCTCTTCCATGATGCCTCTGGTTGGACTTGAACCTCAAACCTTTCAGCAGCCAAGTGTGTTACCACCCAGGGATTGTATATACTGGTAGTAGCAGCTAATTTACTGAGGCCAATGTCCTGAAGTTGTGCTCTAGTGAAAGAAGAAGACTCCTAGAATATTCAAAAACTAAAAGCCCCTGAGACTCCTTGTCTGAACTCCAGAGCAACCACTCTCTGGAACCCTGCACTCTTGCCCATCCCCAATGTACACATTTGACTTGACATTATCCACATCCATTTCTGTTTCAGCAGTAGATTAGAGGGCTCTTAGGTGCTGATCCACTTGTCTGTTTGTTTCTCATACTGTGGTGGCTTGTGTGTTGCTGTGAGGCTAGCGGATATGCCACCAGTATTTCCAATACTAGCAGGGTCCTGCATGCTGGACAGGTTTCAGCAGAGCTTCCAGACTAAGACAGACTTGGAAGAAGAAAGGGGCCATCCACTTCTCAAAGAATTGGCCAGTGAAAGCCTTATGAATAACAGTGAAACACTGTCTGATATATTACTGGAAAACTTTATGAATAGCCCTGAAACATTGTCCAATACAGTGATAGAAGATGAGCTCCTCAGGTCAGAAAGCACTCACAATATGACTGATTTTCCAAAACTATTCTAAGAGTTTTGTGTGGATTAACTCATTAAACTCCTCATAACAACCTTATGAAATAATTAATAATAGCATCCTGATTTTACAGATGTGAAAAATGAGGCACAAAGAATTCATACAGTTAGCAAGTATCAGATCAGAGATGAGATTTGAACCAAGGCCAGAGTCTCTGCTCTTAAGTGCTACACTATTTTCCTTCCATTAAGCATTCAGTGTTAATGAGAAACTCTGTTGTTGTTAGTTGCATTCAAGTCAGCCCCCAACTCATGGAACCCACACACAACAGAACAAAACACTGTCCAGTCCAGCTCCACTCCTGTGATTGGTTGCAGATGGGACCATTGTGATCCACAGGGTTTCTATTGGCTGATTTTTGGAAGCAGATCACCAGGCCATTCTTCTATTAGAAACTCTGGCCAACATAAAAATTTTAAAAAAAAATCTAGTTCCCATCAGAAGATCTGAACCACTCAAGGCATCTAGTTGTATGTTGTTGTTGTGTTGTTATTGTGCTATCGAGTCAGACCCGACTCATAGCGACCCCTCCTTGGGTTTCCGAGGCAGTATCACTACAGAAGTAGATTGCCCCATCTTCCTTCCAAGGAGTGGCTAGTGGGTTTGAACCACCAGCCTCCTGGTTAGCAGTCAAGTGCCTTAGGTGCTATGCTACCAGAACTCCCTCTAGTTGTATAGTTTTCTTCTTAAAGATGTTATGTGATAGAGGCTTCCAATCTTCTCTCAGGAGCCCATTCCCAAGTCTTATTATCCTACAGGTCAAGGGGTTCTTCTTAAGGTCTAAATCAATATTTTCTCTGCTTTATTTTAAGCCCCTGTTAACTTTTTTTTTTAACCTTTTGTTTTGTTTTTTGATCTTTTACTGAGTTGAATAAAAAGAACTGTGGTAGTGCAGTGGCTAAGATATTCGGCTGCTAACCAAAAGGTTGGTGATTTGAACCTCCCAGCTGCTCTGCAAGAGAAAGATGAGGCAGTTTGCTTCCATAATAATTTACAGCCTTGGAAACCATAGGGCAGTTCTATTCTGTCCTACAGTCGCTATGAGTCAGAATCACCTTGATGACAGTGGGTTTGTTTTGGTTTTGTGTTGAATAAAAATTAAACATCACCTCACTTGTTAAGGAAAAAAGAAAGAACAAAAAACAGCTTCACACCCTCGAGTCACCCTGTGGTTTTCTTGTATAATTTATATATATGACAGACCTTCAGAGATTCAAAACTAGAACTGCTTCATTTTACAGATGGGGAAACTGGAAAGAAGAGAGCTTATGAGGCTTGTCTTTGCTGAGTAGATAGTAGCAAAACCAGGTCACCTGATTCTCAGGTTCATGTCTGTCTCCAGCAATATCATAATTTCTCCTTATCCAAACCCTTTGCAATGTCTGATGGCAAAATATATATTTTTCCAGAAGACTCTCTCCACTGCCAGATGCAGAGGGGAGCTTTTTTCCTATATTCTACCCTTCTGGTTGAAAATGTTTTCAGATCCACAGGACACCAAAGTGATTAATTCCCCAGAAGAAAAAAGCCTCTAAAATAGAAATGATTCTTTTTCTGTTTGGTTTCAATTGTTTAGAAGTTCTCAAGAACATAGAATGTATTTGAAAGAATCACAAATGACCTTTAGAAAACTAGATTCCATCTAGGTTTCATTTCTATTTTAGAGATGCAGAAACTGAGGCTCAAAGAGATCCTTTAACTTACTTTTTTTGTGTGACTACTGGTAACGCCTGGTTTTCCTCAATTCTGTGCTTGCAAAGGAAGCCAAGCTCCAAAGTATAGGAGGCCCTGGTAGTACCTTGTTGATAAGAAATTCTCTTTTAAAATAGGTATTTCCAGAACTTCTATTATTAAGAATGCTGAGTATGGGCAACTGAGATATTTTCAACATCAGAAGATTTCAGATACTGCAATCACAGGTGCATTAACAAGAGAGGTGTGGTTTCCTCTGTGGTTCTAGACCTCTCCCTCTGACTCAAGGAAGGGGCTACTACCAATATTAGGTTAACTTGAGATTGAGTCCCAATGGTCCATCAAGTTGCTTTATTCTGGACTGATTTTTGTTCAGTGTCACTTCTTCTACTTCTTTTTCATTTTTTTTTTAACTTATGAAAATGTTAGAATGCTAGATTAGACTTGTTTGTGGCTGGAAAGAAGAATTAAAGCCTGCAAGAATTAAATCTGGTGCCAAATTAATACCACCTTCCCCTCCCCTGCCAATAATTTTTACATCCCAGTCATATCTGGGGGTGGTAAGAAGATTTACAAATACTTTTCAAATTCTCAGCCCTTATATTTGCTCAGTAAAGAGCAGTCACAGATTTTTTTTAAAAAGCATTGTGCCTAGATTTCGGACACCCTGGGATATATATATACTCATATATAGCTTAATTATTTAAAATATAAAGGTTTTAAGCTGTGAGTTGAAGAAATATTTGCCGTGAGTTTAATCTTAATCTCTATCTATCTATTATATCCTGGCATAAAATTAAACAGAAATGTACAGCCAACTAATGTATACAAATCTCACTGACTTGAAATCCATTCCTGTTTTCCAGTGCCCTGGTCATTGAAAAATAGCAGCATAGACAGTGGCGAAGCAGAAGTTGGTCGGCGGGTGACGCAAGAAGTCCCACCAGGGGTGTTTTGGAGGTCACAGATTCACATCAGTCAGCCCCAGTTCTTAAAGTTCAACATTTCCCTCGGAAAGGATGCTCTTTTTGGTGTTTACATCAGAAGGGGCTTTCCACCATCTCATGCCCAGGTATGACCATGCTTGATATGAGTTTTTTTTTAAAAAAGGTGACATCCTCACAATGAAATATTATTTCACCCCCACTACAATGGCTATAGGATCTCTGGTAGCCTAGTGCATAAGGCACTTGACTGTTAACCAGAAGGCTGGCAGTTCAAATCCACCAGCCACTCCTCAGAAAGAAAGTTGGACAATCTACTTCTGTAGTGGCACTGCCTCGGAAACCCAAGGAAGGGTCACTGTGAGTCAGGTCTGACTCGACAGCATATAACAACAACAATAACAGAATGGCTATAATGAAAAACAAAGATAATAAGAAGTGTTGGTAAGGCTACAGAAAAATTGAAACCCTCATACGTTGCTGGTGAGATTGTAAAATGGTGCAGCCCATGTGGAAAACAGTTTGGCAATTTCTCAAAAAGTTGAACATACAGTTACCACATGACCTAGCAATTCCACTTCTAGGTATATTTCCAAAAGAACTGAAAACAGATACTCAGACAAATACTTATACACAAATGTTCTTAGCAGTATTATTCATGATAGCCAAAAAGTATAAATAGACCAAATGTCCATCAAGTGGAAATGGATAAACAAAATGTGGTATATCCATACAATATAATAATATTCAACCATAAAAAGAATGAAGTTCTTAATATGTGCTATGGCATGAATGAACCTTGAAAATATTTTGCTAATTGAAAGGAGCCAGATATAAAAGGCCATGTATTATATAATTTCATTTATATGAAATTTCTAGAATAAACAAGTACATAGAAACAGGAAATAAGAAGTAGATTAGTGAATTCCAGAGGATTGAGGTATAAGTGAGGGTGTAAGATGTGACTGCTAATAGGTACAAAGCCCCTTTTTTGGGGTGATGGAAATGTTCTAGAATTAGATAGTGGTGATGGTTGCACAATAAAGTGAATACACTAAAAACCACTGAATTATTATGTGAATTATATCTCAAAAAATACATAAGGTAGAATCCCTACCCAATGAAATTAGCTTTGCTAGGCCTGGAGGTTAATTCTTAGGCAATTTCTACTCAGGTGTTCTGTTTATTGGATTAATTTGCTGAGATATCCGTAGTTAATACTCCATTGTATATGGCAAGAGTGATAGAACTTAAATCAAAATTCAGCAGCTGTTTTTCTGTAGCTAACTGGTTCTTCCCTGAACTAAGTTTCTTATGAAATACTTGGCACTGTGAAAGTGAGATTATTCACAATGTTGGGATTGGTGGTATTGGATTACATTATGGGTTTCATTGCTTTTTCCTCTCCTCCTTTTAATTTGTTCCGGTAAAAAATTTTGTTATATATACCACTTGGAGGTAAATTAAGGAGCTCTGGTGGAGCAGTAGATAAGGCATTTGGCTGCTAACCAAAAGGTTAGCGGTTCAAACCCACCAGCTGCTCTGTGGAAGAAAGATGAGGTAGTCTGCTTCTGTAAAAATTTACAGTCTTGGAACCCAACGGGGGTCGCTATGAGTCAGAATCAATTTGACGTTAGTGAGTTTGGTTTGGTTTTGATGGAGGTGAATTAACACCTACTTAGCTTAGTTTTCTTTTCTGAGAAGAATTGTATATTCTGAGAAAATCCAAGTGGAATTTTTCCATTTCCCCTCAAATCCAGCAAGTACATTGGGAAAATATACCAATAGAGGAAAACTACTCACTACTGCCCATTATGGGAGCTCTGGTAGCATAGTGGCTAAGGCACTTGACTGCTAACCAGAAGGCAGGCAGTTCAAACCCACCAGCCACTCCTCGGAAGGAAGGTTGGGCAATCCTACTTCCGTAGTGATACTGCCTCGGAAATCCAAGGAGGGGTCGCTATGAGTCGGGGCCGACTCGACGGCAAACAACAACAACAACAACAACAACTGCCCATTATATCCATTCAAAGTTGACCTTAAAATGTGTTAGAAAGTTATTTATCTAGGAAAATCGATTTGAAGAATTTGAAACTTTAGAAGCATTGATAAATGCAAGGTATTTCTTGTCTTTAGCTCACGGCAGGCATTGCTAATCAATGGCAGCACTTTTTCCTCACTGAACCCAGTGCACAAATATCACCACCATAACTCTCAAGGCAGCCACTACCAATCGACCAGTGTTGGCTCTCAAGATGAAACTTATTTGCAATCCCACCTTTACAGCCTGGACTGATCAATATAAGGACTAAAAGGACTATTTCTTTTTTGAACAGGGAGGGCTGTGTAGATTTTTACTACCATGCAACAGCCCTTTCTATAGGGATTAATATATAAACTGGTTATCCATGTAATCCTCCATCCATCCATCCATCCAGAAAAATATTTATTGGGTTTGGCACTGATTATCCAGAGATGAATTAGCATAGCCCCTGACCAAGCAGAACTGCTGGTACAGAAATCACATCTGTTCTTCAAAGAGATTCTCATCAAGAGAAGGAAAGAAATTCAGCTGAAAGGAGTCCCTGAGGTATTTCTGTAGCTTCTAGCAAGAGGCAGGGGGCTGCTCTGGGAAGTTATGCAAATTTTAGGTGATATCCTTGACCTTCAGACTCCACTGACTCTACTAGAGTATAGTGGAGGATTTCCAGTGGTGAATTCTGCTTATTGGCATTAGTATTCAAAGAACCATGAACATGCCTCTGGGCACAGCTGAGCATAACTCTCCTCTCAGCCAGTTGGATGCAAGAAGTTTTGCTAGGGAAAATACTTCTTCCCCACGTTGTTCCAAAGCCCTGTTAACCCCCATGCCTTGGATGCTCTGAGCAACTTGATTCATGGAAAGTCAATGATCATGCAAGTCAAGTGGGTAACTCTGTAACTGAGTGATAGTGGACAGCAGGCAGAAACGTACTCTACCCAGTTTCCCTGCTGTTCTGACATTCAGGACTCAAAGCCTCAATGACAATGTCTTTTCTTCTTTTGTGACTACACTGTACTGTCCATCTCCTGCCAAGCCTGTGATTGTTCTAGTGATCGTCCTCTCAAAATAGCTCCACTCCAGGGACAGTACCATCACATATTTGAAGGGAAGGGAAATGAATAGGTATAGACTGATGGGAGCTTGAGTTTCAGTCCAGTTGCCAATTTGAGAGTTCAGTATGTGTTGTTTTGGGGAGAGGGGTGCGGGGGTGTCAATAAGCGAAGCACAGCACAGAGGCTTAGAAATGCACAAGACAGGTACAATATAGGGACACTTCTTTAAAAGGAAAAAAAAAATAGAGACTCTGCACATTCTTACATTCATTCTCTGTCATTACATGCATGCATGTCCATTTGATTAGCTACATTTCCTCCAGGAGACGGTGCTTAGTTCTTTGCAGGGATAGGTGACTAACTCACATCTTGATTCATTACAGAATTTCTCATTTCTATTGGCATATCCTATCAAGGAACATAAGTTCTATGGGGATTGGCAGACTAGTCAAGGTGACTCATTTGAGCTGGAAAGAGAAAAAGAGATAGAAAAGAAGTAGGGAGGGGGACAGAATATGAAATTCTATTGGCTGTGTTGCAAAAGATGACTATGCTTAAATTTTATTGAGTATCATGCTGTAACCAAGGGCCTACAAGATTTAGTATCCTTGTCCAAGAATTCTTTCTTACCTGCTTAAATTTCCCAAGAATCAGAGTCTGTCCCAGTTGACTCTTTGAAACTGGCTTTTAACAGCAATGCAGAGGCAATGTGCCATAGTACCTAGAATTGAAGAGAGAAGACCCTTCTACATAGTAGCTATGTGACCTTGGGCATGTCCCTTAGCTTCTCTTTACCTCAGTTTCCTTGTCTATGTTACCTACCTCACAATGTCGTTGTAATTTAACGATGACAACAAAAATGGTAGGACGGGAAAACACTTTGTAAACAAAAGCATAAGGTAAAGATATTATTATATACAAGTGTTTAATTGTACTTAGAAATTCTGAATAGCCCTAGCAAATACTGTGTATATGTAGGCAATTATGTAAATGTAGTTTTATAAAATAAAATTAACTTTCAGGGTTTTTTTTTTATTATTAAGAACACACTATGTTTTCATTACAGAGAAGCTGAAAAACACAGAGAATCAAAAGAAAGAAAGTAAATGCACCCTTAATTTGAAGCAATATTCTTTTGCTTAAAGGTTTATATATTGTTTCTGCTATTATACCCTATCAGCTCCCACAAAATAAGCTCAGAATCTTAGTGACTTAAAATAACAAGGTTTATTTCTTGTTTACTCAGCTTCAGTGATTCTCAACAGGGGTGATTTTGCCCTCCTTACCCCTACCCTGGGGACATTTTGCAATATCTGGAGACATTTTTGTTGTCAAAATTTTTGTTGGGATACTACTGGCATCTAGTGGGTAGGGGCCAGGATGCTGCCAAACAACCCACATTCACACAACAGCCCCCAACAACAAGAAATTTTCTAGCCCATAATGTCTAGAGGTTGGGAAACCCTGCTTCACATGTCATCTTGGGTTAACAAGGATTTTGCTCAATGTCAACCTCACTCCAGGACACAGACTCATGGAGCCTCCGTTATCAGAATGGTACCAGTTCCTGAAGCAACAGAAGGGGAAGGTGACAAATTATGCACCAATTCCTAAAGACTTCTGCTTCGAAGTCTTCAGTTTAGCCCTCCTCTTATTGATCAAAGCAAATCACATCCTAATCTCAGTAGGGTGGGACACACAACCGTATGATATCCCTGGAAAGAGAAGCACCAGAAATATCAGTGAGGAGCCTTGACGACTTATACATACAATGTTGTAATACCTGTACTCATGGCTAATCTTTGTGCACCTCCATATTCTTTTCCTGAAAATATCTAAAGGATTTTACACATATTGTCACATTGTCCTTCTGAAATTTTTACACCATCTACACTCACCCTTATCCTGGAGTCCCTGGGTAGTGTTAATGGTTAAGTGCTAGGCTACTAACCAAAGAGTTGGTAGTTCAAACTAACTTAGGGACACCTCAGAAAAATGCCTTGGCAATCTGTTTCCACAAGTTCACAGCCATGAAACCTAATGGAGTGCAGTGCTACTCTGCAACGTGCTGGGTTGCTATGTGAACTCGACAGCAAGCAACTAGTTGTGTTTTGTTTTTCCTTTTTATACTCTTGCCCACCAGCAGCAGTGTCTACATCCCCATTGGATATTATACTGGAACTCTTGTATAAATTGGCTATTATTATTTTTCACTCTTTGTCAGTTTGAAAGATATTGGATATTATACTATGCTTTTAGTGTAGCATTTTGACACCCTGAATTCCATTTTTTAAGACATAACAAGAAAAAAGAACTGGAGCCAAGGTATTCCTAGACTACCACCTCTTGAATTATTGTGAGGAGGGTGTGTATGTGCAAACCTGGTGCATCTTTTTTTCCCCCCTTAGGATTTGGTCTTCTATTTTATTTTTTATTTATTATTATTATTTTAAGAGCTTGTTTTACATTCAACGTTACGTGTACATTTAGTTTCACTCCTACTTACCATGTCCAACCCTAACCCAGTCTCCTGCCCTCCCTACCCTGTAACCCTCCTCCCTGTGCCCTTCATACTTAAGCACTCCTGTCTGTCCTGCATTTCCTCAATTTGAATGTTGGTCCTCTGGTGTCCCATGGTCTATTGCTCTAAGGGATGTATTACCATTGACTGTGTGGGTGCGGCATCCTGGGTTGAGTGGTCTGCATGTACATCTTGTTAACTATTGGGCTCAGAGCCTGCCACTGGGGGTGCGTTTTATTCCAGGCACAGAATGTATTCCAGGGCCATAATATTGGGAGGCTCACCAGATTTCATCTGACCAGTAATTCTGGTCATTATTGAGTTTTTGTATTTTGTTCCATGTTTTCCCTCCCACTCTATCCAGGATCTCCAGATTTGATTCTTTCCTGAGTGGTTGACATTGGTAGCCGGACACCATCTAGTTCTTCTGGTCTCAAGGGCCATTGTGTCCTATGGCTGATTGCTTCTAAATGCCCCCCCCCTTTTTTTGTGTGTTCTTCTTTGCTTCTGACGCTACGAGACCATTAGCTGTATCTTAGATGGCCACTTGAAAGCTTTTAAGACCGCAGTTGCTACTCACCAATGTAGGATGTGGAGCAACGCTTTTATGTATTTTGTTGTGCCAATTAAGTCTGGTGTACCCCAGTACTATGGTCCTGAGACAGTAGATCTATTGGATCTCTCTCCCATAGTGTATGGTTGTCTGTGAGGGATTACTCTATGTCTGTCTTCTATTGTTTCTGTAAGGACTGCAGGTATTTTGTATCACTGGTGTTAGTGCAAGATTAGGCTCAGATGAATCTATCCTTGGTCTAGAATATACTTCTCTTCATCTGATCATCTCAGGTGTTTATGTGTTTATCTGCAGCCTGGTGTTTGGTGTTAATGGCAATGCAGTATTGTGGAAACAATGATTGGTATTAGCATCTGTCTTCTATCTCTTGTGTGTACAATTCAGTGTCTTCCTATTTCTTAATGTTATCATGGTGGTCATAGATCCTTCCTGTATATCACTCCCCCTACCCATGTCAGCGTGTAGGCCTCAACTAGCCTGGAATTAATCCCTCCCCTTCCCTCCCCATCCCAGTAACCTACTGAGTTCCCTTTCCCAAGCAAACCCTTCTCTGTCTTTTTACAGTAATAGGCTCATACAGTACTTGTCTTTCTGTGATTGATTTATTTCACTCAGCATAATGTCCTCCAGGTTCATCCACATTGTGAGATGACTCGTGTATCCCTCATTGTTCATTAATGTAGCATAGTATTCCATTGTGTGCATATACCATAATTTGGTTATCCATTCATCCATTGATGGGCATTTAGGTTGTTTCCATCTCTTTGCTATGGTAAATTGTGCTGCGATGAACACAGGTGTACATATGTCTGTTCATGCTCTATCTCTTACCTCTTTAGGCTATATTCCTAGTAATGTATTTCTGGGTCAAATGGTACTTCTATTTTCAGTTTTTAAGGAAACACCATACCGTTTGCCACAATGGTTGTACCATTTTACAATCCCACCAGCAGTGCACAAGAGTTCCAATCTCTCCACAACCTTGCCAGCATTTGTTATTTTCTGACCTGTTGAACTTTGCTATTATTGCTGGGGTGAGATGATATCTCATTGTTGTTTTGATTTGCAGCTCTTTAATGATTAATGATTGTGAGCAATTTCTCGTGTTTGTTGGCTGCCTGTATATCTTCTTTGGAGAAGTGTCTGTTCAAGTCTTTTGCCCATTTGTGAATTGGGTTATTGTCTTTTTGGTGTTGAGGTATTGAAGTTTTCTGTAGATTTTGGAGATAAGTCCTTTAACAGATATGTCATAGGCAAATATTTTCTCCCAATCTCTTTTTACCCTTTTGACGAAGTCTTTTGATGCGCATAAGAATTTAATTTTTAAAAGGTCCCAGTCATCTAGCTTTGCTTCTATCTCTTGCACATTCTGGGTTATGCTTGATAGTCTATTTATGCCATAAATTAGGGCTCCCAAATTTGCCCCTCTTTTATCTTTGATGGATTTTATAGTTTTGGGTTTTACATTTAAGTCTTTGATCCAGCTTGAGTTTGTTTTTGTGTATGTGGTGAGGTATGGGTCTTGTTTCATTTTTCTACAGTAGATATCCAGTTATGCCAGCACCATTTGCTAAAGAGGCTGTCTCTTCCTCATTTAATCAAAGATCAGTTGTCCATAGATGGATGGGTTTATATCTGGACTTTCGATTCTGTTCCATTGGTCTGTCTAGCATTGTACCAATACCATGCTGTTTTGACTACTGTGGCTCTACAGTAGTTCTTAAGATCTGGGAGTGTGAGACCTCCCACTTTGTTATTCTTCTTGAGAAGTGCTCTGCTTATTCGAGGTCTCTTTCCCTTCCATATGAAATTAGTAATTAGTTTTTTCATGTCCTTAAAAAATTTTGTTGAAATATGGCTCGGAATTGCATTAAATGTATAGATTGCTTTAGGTAGTATTACCATTTTCACAATATTCAGTCTACCTATCCATGAACAAGGTAGGTTCTTCCATTTATGTAGTGCCCTTGTTGTCTCTTGTAGCAGTGTTTTATAGTTTTCTCTGTAGAGGTCTTTTGTGTCTCTGGTGAGGTTTATTCCTAGATGTTTTATCTTTTTTGTAGCTATAGTGAATGGTATTGTTTCCCTTATTTCTTTATCAGAGGACTCCTTGCTGATGTAGAGAAATCCAACTGATTTTTGTATGTTGACCTTGTAGCCTGTCATTTTGCTGAACCTCTCTATTAGTTCCAGTAGTTTTTTTAATTGAGTCCCTTGGGTTTTCTATGTACAGAATCATATCTGCAAATAGAGATAGTATTTTAGTTCCTCTTTGCCAATTTGTATGCCTTTTGTTTCTCTTTCTGGCCTATTGCCCCGGCCTGGACTTCCAATACAATGTTAAATAGAAGTGGTGATAGAGGGCATCCTTGTTTTGTTCCTGTTTGTAAGGGGAATGCCTTGAGTCTTTCTCCATTAATAATGATGTTGGCCATTGGCTTTGAATATATACCCTTTATTATGTTGAGGAATTTCCCTTCTATCCCCATTTTTCTGAGAGTTCTGAACAGGAATGGATGTTGGATTTTATCAGATGCCTTTTCTACATCAATTGATATAATCATATGGTTCTTTTCTTTTGTTTTGTTTATGTGGTGGATTGCATTGATTGATTTTCTGATGTTGAACCACCCTTGTAAATCTGGTATGAATTCAACTTGGTCCCGGTGTGTTAATTTTTGTATATGTTGTTGAATTCTGTTGGCTAGGATTTTGTTAAAGATTTTTGCATCTATGTTCATGAGGGATATTTGTCTGTAGTTTTCTTTTCTAGTGGTGTCTTTCCCTGGTTTTGGTATTAATGTTATGCTTGCTTCATAAAATAAGTTTGGGAATATTCCATCTTTTTCTATGTTCTGGAATAGATTGAGTAGCATGGTGTCAACTCTTCTCTGAATATTTGATAGAATTCTCCAGTGAAGCCATCAGAGCCAGGGTTTTTCTTTGTGGGAAGTTTTTTATGACCTGTTCAGTTTCTTCTTTCATTAAAGGTCTGTTCAAGTATTCTTTCTCTGAGTGGGATAGTTTAGGTAGGTCTTGTGATTCTAGAAACTTGTCCATCTCTTGTAGGTTCTCAAATCTATTGGAGTACAGTTTTTTATAATATTCTGTCAGTATCTTTTTTATTTCAGTTGTTTCTCTTGTGATGACACCATTTTCATTTACAATTCTTATGATTTGGATCTTCTCTTTCTTTTCTTTTGTTAGGTCTGCCAGTGGTTTATCAATTTTATTAATCTTTTTGAAGAACCAGCTTTTTGTTTTCTCTGTTTTTTGTTTTGTTTTGTTTTCTGTTTCATTTATTTCTGCTTTGATCTTTATTATTTCCTTGCTTCTAGATACTATAGGATTCTTTTGTTGTTCTATTTCTAGTTGTTGGAGTTGATGAGTTAGAGTGTTGATTTTGTTTCTTTCCTATTTTTTGATGTATGCATTTATTGCTGTAAACTGTCCTCTGAGTACTCCTTTCACTGTGTCCCATGGGTTTTGGTATGATGTATCTTCATTCTCATTTGTTTCCAGGAATTTTTTTTATTTCAGTTTTTATCCAATAGTTTTTGAGCAGGCGGTTTTTCAGCTTCCATATGTTTGATGCTTTTTTCCTTGCTCTTCCTATTATTATTTTCTAATTTTATTGCATCATGGTCTGAGAAGATGCTTTGCAGAAAAGCTTTTCAATGCTTTTGAATTTATTGAGGCTTGTTTTATGTCCTAACATATGGTTTATTCTGGAGAAAGATCCATGTGCACTGGAAAAGAATGTGAATTGTGCTTTTGTTTGGTGAAATGCTCTGTATATGTCTATGAGGTTGAGTTGGTTGATTGTACTGTTGAGTTCTTCTGTATCTTTGTTGAGTTTTTTTCTAGTTGACCTGTTCCTCTTTGAAAGTGGTGTGTTAAAATCTCCTACTACTATTGTAGAGTTGTCTATTATCCCTTTTAATTCAGTTAATATTTGCTTCACATATTTTGAAGCACTTTCATTTGGTGCATAAATATTTATTATTATAACATCTTCTTTATCAATTGACCCTTTCAGCATCATATAATGTCCCTACTTATCTCTTATGACGTTTTTCACCTTAATGTCTATTTTATCAGAAATCAATATTGCTACTCCTGCTCTTTTTTGGTTTCCATTGGCTTGGTATATTTTTTCCATCCCTTAACTCTTAATTTGTTTTTATCTTTGTGTCTAAGGTGGATCTCTTGTTGGCAGCATATTGATGGGTCTTCTTTTCTTACCCAGTCTGCCACTCTCTTTCTCTTGATAGGTGCATTTAGTCCATTCACATTGAGTGTCATTAGTGATAGGTTGAATTGATTGCTGTCATTCTATTGTGGTTTTTTTTTTTTGTCATGTTGTTGGTGTTTCTTTGTTCCACATACTTTTCTGTGGTGAGTTCAGTTTGTTGGCTGATGCTTTCTCCCTTTTCTTCTTTACTGTTGTTTTTTTGCTTATTAGATCCATATGTTTTCCTTCTTTCTGAATTTGCTTAGGGGGATTGTTATTTTTCTCTATGGTTATCTTGGAGTATATTCTTGTCTCTACATTTTTAGAACAGTGTGTACTGTGAAGACATTGTCCTGTTTTCCTCTCCATTTGAAAGTTTGTACCTAGAAGTTTTATTCCCTCTGATAGGTTAGTTGCTGTTGTTGTGTGCTGATTGACATCCTTGGTTTTTAGAGTACAGTGTTTTATGGTCTTATTTTGAGTTTCTATTTCTGATTTGATTTTAGTGTTCATGCCACGTATCCTGATTTTGTTGATCTCTATTGTGGGTTCTCTATTGGAAGAACTTAAGGATTTCTTGTAGGGTTGGTCTGGTTTTTACAAAATCCCTTAATTTCTGTTTCTCTGAGAATACCTTGATTTTGCCCTCATATTTGATGGATAATTTGGCTGGATATAAGATTCTTGGTTGGAAGTTCTTTTCCTTCAGTGTTTTATATATGCCAGCCCATTGCCTTCTTGCCTGCATGGTTTCTGCTGAGTAATCAGAGCTCAGCCTAACTGTGTCATTATTATAAGTAATATTTCTTTTTGCCTGGGAAGCTCTCAAAATTTTTTCTTTGTGTTTGGTTTTGGAGAGTTTGATTGTTATATACCTCTGTTTTTCTCTTGGGATCTATCTTTTGTGGGGTTCTATGAGCTTCTTGGACAAATATCTTTTCTTCCTTCATGATATGGGGAAAGTTTT
This sequence comes from Orycteropus afer afer, assembly GCF_000298275.1. Classification (NCBI taxonomy): domain Eukaryota; kingdom Metazoa; phylum Chordata; class Mammalia; order Tubulidentata; family Orycteropodidae; genus Orycteropus; species Orycteropus afer. Next base: position 5,943,926 of record NW_006921649.1, read on the forward strand.
CTGTTAGCAGGTCTTCCTCAATTTTCTCAGTGGTCTTTTTCGCCTCTTCTTGTTCTATAATTCCAATGAGTTTTATGTTGTTTTTCTTCATGTCATCCCGTATGATTCTTAGGTTCTCTTCATTTCTCTTAAATCTTTGTTCTGATTTTTCTTCATACAGGCTAGTGTCCAGGGATTTGTCTTCTATTTGGGATATGCATTCTTCAGCCAGTTTTAACCTACTCGTTTGTGCTTTTACTGTACTGTGTAATACTGTCATTTTGGTATTCATCTTCTGGATTTCTAACTGCTGTTTTTGCCTGAGTTCTGATTGTGCATTCATCTTATTATTTTGTTATTTAATGATTTTCCTGAGTTCTTCCAGGGAACTGTGGGTGCTCGCCTTGCTTCTGTTTGGGGTTTCCTTGGGCTCTTGTAGAGCTCTATAAACATATCTTCTAAATTCCTTCTCAGGTAATTCTATTGCCTCCTCTTCCTCCATGTATAATGAGACCTTTGTTTGTGGTTTTGCTTCTAATGCCTTGTCCTGTTTTTTTGTTTGATTTGAGGTTGCCTGTTGTTTCCTAGACATTTTGAGGTTGTCCTTAACTGTTGGTTATATATTGATTTGTTTTATCTTGGTATTATGGTTTAATATTTTGAAAAGGTGAAGCTGGTGTATTTTATTTATTTATTTGTTTGTTTGTTTGTTTGTTTGTTGTTGCCTAATGCTTTCAACTTTTAAGTTATTAATTCAGGTATGCTGGGTTACTTTGCAGTTTTCTTTGTGATGGTGGAATCACTGTGGATGTGGATTTGGGTTTCCGTTTGTTGTAAAGAGCATTTAGAGTTCGAACCAGGAGGTTTTATATTGGCTGAATGTGGTTTCTTCTATTGGATGAGTGAAGTTATTGGTGGAGAAGGTGGGAGCAGAAGCAGGAAAGCTCCCTGTTGCTAGGGGCTGTTTCTAGGGCTTTGATTGGCTTGCTACCGATGACATCATACTGTTATTTACAGGCCCACAGCACAATTTCAGCAAAGTCCCCAGTTGTTAGGGGGTTGCCACTTTCCACCAGGCTCAGACACATGCAAAAACTCCACTCTTGAGGTCCCTCGGCACCAAAAGCTGACCCAAGACAACTTTCCTGCTCTGCAATCCACTGTGGGGGTTTCTCTCTTCAGCCCTGCCCACCTACAGCCCTGGCCCAACCCGCCCAGACTGCAATCTGCTCGGGAGTTCCTCTATGAGTCTGCCCATCCATGGTGCTAGAGATCTACTCGGTTTCAGCTGTGCTGGAGTTGGGAGAGTGCCTGCTAGTAATCTGTGGTCCCAATATGACTGATAAAAGTCAAGTGCAGACCTTTCAGTGCCACTAAGCTGACCTAAGCCTATTCAGTGACCCGGTGAGGGGGGGGAGCAGGCCCGCCCCCCTGGAGCACCAATGGACTCCCTGCTCAGATTTCAGCAGTGCTGGACATGCCCATTTACACCTAGCTGACCCAAGTTACTGATAAAATCAGGTGCTAAAGGTAGATACTTGGGGTGATCACTGGTATGCTGGTATGGTCACTGGCATGCTGGTGTGGTGTGTCTTCTGCCTTCACCCAGGGAGATCTTGGATGGCCATTCTCACCTGCCAGTCTCTCACCCAGGGAAGTCTCTAATAGCCTTTCTAGACTGCCTGTCCATGCTGCACAGGACAGATATTCTCCACCACCACCACCCCCCCCACCGCCCATACCTTTCTTGTCTCTAATTCTACTTCTCTGAGTTTGGTGCACTCTGATTCAGTGAGCTCTTCAGAGTACCCAAATCCCTAATTCAAACTGCTGTATCTAGTTTTTCAAGCACTAAGATGCTAGAGGGAAATAGCGTGGTGATTACTGATGAGATTCTATTTTGAATCTAACCTGGTGTATCTTGCCCAATATATGAAATCCTACAAACTGTCACATTTGCTCAACTCCACTTCAAGAAAAGAAAGCAGATCAGACTAGGGAAAAAAAAAAATAATAATAATCTGACTGGCTAGAGTCTCAGTCATCAAAGGAAATCTCAGAGGTTGCTACTACAAGTCAAGATTTTGGGTGGTTAAGGCTGTGAACAAGTTTGCTTGACAGTTCATCACTGATTGCTAGTGATATGTCAAGCCAAGGAAAATCCTTTGTGAGAACAAGTCAATAATTGGCAAATTAGGTACATGATTAACCTGAGACAACAAGATGCATTTACCGCTTGGGAGCCCTGCAGGGACTTCACCTTCTCCACAGTTCTGTTTTACAAATATTAAAAATGCCTATTTCATCACTCAGACTGATGGAGCCAGGAGCCCAGTGACTTCCAGAGGCAACTCCAGCAGGTTGATTAGAGGGAGATACCAAGGGTTGAATGGTAGGTAAGCTCAGAGCAGACACTGTCAACCCTGAAGGCTTTGCACTGAGATGTATCTGTTGGATGGGAAGCAAACCTTATCAGCACGTGAAACACATTAAACAATAGGAGGGAAATGTTTAAGAACCACAAACTGCCACATGAGCATACCAAATAAATGTGTCCATGGCAGATCGGGCAGACATGGACCAAGATAAAAGGTATTGGATAAATGTTCCTATTTGTCCTCATCTGTACAATTCCCCTAATGACATTTTTTAAAAGCAGATTTAAAGATGGTGATTCATGGTATTAGCTTTCACCAATGCACATTTATCCCTTTCCAGTTCAGGACCTAGTTTGAAAATGAACTCTCTTTCCTTGTCACTTTCTCTGTTGCCTGAGCAAGTAAACCTGCACATGTTTGCAAGTAGAAATGCTGTTATGTTTGTGGAGCACCTTTTGGAGCATTTGACACCTTGCCATTGTCTTTCTGTCTTCTCAAAGCCCACCAACCAGTGAGAAACTGTGCTCCCTGGGCCTTACCTTTCTTTTGGAACTTTGTAATTCCCTGTGTTCTGTGAGCTTAAATGTGGAGAAAATGCAGGGGTTTGGCTTGTGGCTGGCAGCTAGCACAGCACATCACAAAACACTTTGCAGAGCCCCTAATAAGATATTTAACTTCATTTTGGAAAGAGGATAATTTCTACAGTCATATTTTTCAGATCCCTCCTTTCCAAAAGAGTTTGCAATACAGAAAAAGATTTTGCAACATGAGAGACATCTTGGTTTCTTCTGTACCAGATTGAAACTGCTTTTACAAAGGACTTTCTTGGAAGACTTGTTATGATTACACCCACTCCTTACTTATCAACATGGTTCAGGTTCCTATGTGAAAATTGGCATTTTGTGAAAATTGGCCTTATGCAAAATGGCAAATGACCACATCAGATCACAAAATGGCGGATGACTACTTCATTGCATAACTGCCAACTTATATTATTACATAAGTGCCAAACCACTGAGAATCATAGCCCAGCCAAGTTGACATATAACTTTGTTTTACTCTTACCTCACATCTTGGCATTCATTACTGCCAGATGTACGTCATTAATGCACAAAATAGTTGGATGGTAGATTTTGTTTACTGTTGTTGTAAATGCAAAATATCACATAATAAGAAAGTTGATAAGTGAGGAGTAAATGTTTTCTGGTGATGTCCTAACAGGAATAGAACTTGCCACACATAAATCAGGTAGTTCCCTCCTGGACAGGCACCAAGCAGAACTAAGGGGAAGTCCTGAGAGGATGCTTGAGTTTTATAAGAGACCTGTTGAGGAGGGATGCGTGGGAAGGGCACTGTGCATGTTTTTCAAAAAGGGTGATGGTTGACTTCATGAAACTTGGAGAAAGAGAGAAACAGGGTAAACAGGGATTAGTAAGGGGTGGTCTCAAAGCAACAAATTTAGGGGGAAAAATAAATCCACTGCCATCAAGTAGATCATGACTCATTGTGACCCTGTAGAACAGAGTAGAACTGCCCCAGAGGGATTCCAAAGCTATAAATCTTTACAGAAGCAGACTGCCTCATCTTTCTCCTGTGGAATGGCTGGTGGGTTTGAACCACCAACGTTTTGGTTAGCAGCCAAATGCTTTAGCCACTGCACCACCAGAACTTCTAAGCAACAAATAGACTGAGTCGAGTCTCAGACATTCCGTAGTCCAGCAGTTTGCAGATTGTCTAAGCAAAGGACCTTTATGGTCAAGTGAAATCTTACATAAAACCCCAAAATATGAAACAGAAAAAAATGACAGTTTTCTTCACATTCATATAGTTTACAGTTCAAACACACATTTATCTTTGTAATTTTAATATCTTTATTCTATATTTATGTATATGTATGAGTGTATATGTGTTTGTGTATGTGTCTATAGGAAAAGAGAGAGACTGACTAAATTCATGAGGTTAATACCCTCTAGGAATAAGGGAAAAAATTAGGACTAGGAATTATGTTTCAAAAGTCTTTGTTTTTATCCATAATAAGACATTAAAAGGGAAGGAAAGTCTCCCCCACTCCAATCTCCAAGACACGTGCACACACACAGGCTGGAAACCAACATGACACATTCTTAGCATTTATCCATTGGATTGGTTGAAATATAGGTGTTAGTTACAATATTCTTTATAGTTTTTTATTCTTGTTCTCTCTTAAGTGAATCTGTCAGACAGTTGAGTCTATTTTGAGTAAAACACATATTGAGATGATATAGATGATGACTGTAATCTTGTATCACTCTCAATGTTCAATTTATTTATGTATTTTGCTTTATTTGCACAGTTTTGAGAAAAATCAATGGTGATATATATATATATATATATATATATATACACATACATACATACATGTAGTTGCAAATAGCAATAGTATTTTCTTTCAACATTTCCCCTGCAGTCTCTGGATACTCTTCAATTAAATTGATCCACAAGTTTGAAAGATGAGTGATAGGAAATACTTGTTTCAAGGTTGAAGCACTTAAAGGACTTAACAACTATTCATCCCTTGCCTTAGATATAAAAGGAGATAAATTGCACACAAAATGTAAAATGAGATTGGAAACTCTTTTAAAGGAAAAAAAAAAAATCACCTTTGCAGGACATGTCAGACTTTCACTGGTATTGTACTCCTAGTTTTACATCCTGGCAAGAATGTATGCCCAACAGATGTGCTTTTGCTGTGCCTGGTGTTTGTTGAACAGAGTCCACCAGTGCAGTTCCTTGTACAACTTTATATGAGCTGACACACATCGGCCTGCATCCAAAGAATGTCCCATGTAGATCTTTAAGCTTACTAATAAGCAACAGAGTTCGCAAGAGTTCAAATCTATGTTCAAGCCAAAAAAACAAATCCACTGTCATTGAGGAGATTCTGACTCACAGTGAGTAGAACTGCTCCATAGGGTTTCCAAGGCTGTAAATCTTTATGGGAGCAGACTGCCTCATCTTTCTCCCACAGAGTGGCTGGTGGGTTCAAATCACCGAACTTTTAGTTAGCAGCCAAATGCTTAACCAATGCACCAGTGTTCAAAGATGTTAGGGAAAGCTTTGTTCCAAGATCATCACAAAAGTCAATGACTTCTAAAATGTTAGTTTTAATTTACTTCTTGCCTTCCATGCAGTAGATCCAGGTTCCATTTCCGGCCAATGCACCGTATGTGCAGGAACTACCCATCTGTCAGTGGAGGCTTGTGTGTGGCTATGATGCCGAACAAGTTTCAGTGGAGCTTCCAAACTAAGAAAGGCCTGATGATCTTCTTCTGAAAATCAGTCAGTGAAAACCCTGTGGATCGCAAGGGTCTGAACTTGTAGTGCATTGTGTGGCCATGAGTGAGAAGTTGACTTGGCAGCAATAACGACAACAAAAACGAAAATGTTAATTTAAGCCCCAAACAGTTAGAAGGAGCTCTGGTTGCCTAGTGCCTGAGGCATTTGACTGCTAACCAGAAGGATGGAGGTTCATACCCACCAGCCACTCCTCAAAAGGAAGATTGAGCAATCTACTTCCGCAGTGATACTGCCTCAGAAACGCAGGGAGGGGTCGCTACAGGTTGGATCCAACTCAGTGGCAGTGAGTTTTTGTTTTTTATCATTTAGGATGTCCTGTAGGGAAGTAAAAGTTGCCATAAGACAAATATATTCAATTCATTAATCACTTGATTACTTATAAAAATTCTCCCCACTCAGAGATCCCTCTTTATTTAACACTAGTATCTATTTACAATAATAATAATAGCTGGCATTACTTGAAGACTTACAATGTGCCAAGAACTAACTCTTACACCAAAACCAAGAGGTAGGTACAATTGGTAACATCCTCATTTTACACATGAAAGAACTGAGACAGAGAGTTTAAGGGCACAGAGGTGGTATGTACTGTATGTATTGTCAGACACCTTCCTTCTTTGGGCTGGTCAGTTTTTACTAGAAGCACCCCACAGAACAATGTAAATACAATTGTTTACTGATTAAAATGATAACTCATGTCAAAAATGGAGATTTCATTAAGTCAGTGAAAGTGGTGCTGGAGATCAGCCTTAAAGTGTCAGTGGAAATTCTTGGTAAATGTGCATCAGGCTGAGCAGCACAGTTAAACATTGTAGGAGAGAACGTTAACAAGGAAGGTGATGAGATAGACACTTCAGAGACAGTGATTAGATAAAGCATAAAGAGAGGTCCTGGGACATTTGATGAAGACATCCAATATTTTTGCAAAAATGTCTTTTCAGATTTTTTTTTTTGCACAAATCAAACTAAAGTAATGCTATAGTGTTCACACATATTTCACTGATTCCAAGATCCATATAATGCTCATCTTTGACATCTCTGAAAACAGAATATGTTTTGCAATTGATGAAGCTGAGAGTCAATGAAATGTCTATTATCACATTTTTGTGTGTAGAAAAACAATGTTCATTCTAATTATTAGAACGTAGTTGCAAACATAACCTGAATTTTCATAAATAGCAGATAAACTTTTTCACAGTTAGAGTTCTGTTTTTCAAAATAAAGTCCTAATCAAATATTTTTCCCATTTGTTAAATCCTCTAGTGGTGTAGTGCCTAATATTGGGCAATCTGCTTCTGTAGGGATACCACCTCAGAAACCCAGGGAGCATTCAGTATGAGTCAAATCGACTTGATGGCAGAGAGATTTTTTCACTCATACCAAATAGCTTGGGAGCTCTGGTAGCACAGTGGCTAAGGCACTTGACTGCTAACCAGAAGGCTGGTGGTTCAAACCCACCAGCCACTCCTCGGAAGGAAGATGGGTCAATCTATTTCCATAGTGATACTGCCTCGAAAACCCAAGGAGGGGTCGCTATGAGTCAGGTCCAACTCGACAGCACATAACAACAACAACAACAAATAGCTACTAGACCCTACTGTATATATGAAGTCAGGATGGGCGTTTCATGATACTTTTCAAAATATATAAAAGTATATTTTTAAAATAACACTTAAATAATGATTTTGTGGAACCCATGAAGCATCTGTTCCAGACACAGAGGAGCATGGACCTGAGGAACATGTACCAAATCATACTGTTTGCCCTTGAATTTTAGCCTCCAGCATTTGTAAGCTGTGTGACCTTGGGCAAGTCACTCAGTTTCTCTGTGCCTTAGTTACCACATCTGTAAAATGGAGATGATAACATCATGCACTTGTAGCAACATTGTGAGATGTAAACGAGGCAATCTTTGCAAAACACTTAGAACCATGCCTGGTCCATAAAAACTGTATAATCTATTATTAAATGTTTTTCAAAGTATCCATACCACAAACTCTGTTATTGTTGTTGATTGTTGTCAAATTGATTCTGACTCATGGCAACTCCACATGTTACAGAGTAAAACTGCTCCATAGGGTTTTCTTGGCTGTATTCTTAACAGAAGCAAATGGCCAGGCCTCTTCTTCTGCAGTATCACTCGGTGGGTTTGAACCGCCAACTTTTAGAGTAACAGTCAGGCAGTGTTCTGGTTACCTAGTGCCACTCTGACAAGAATATACCACAAATAGGATGGCCTTAACAAACAGGAGTTTATTATCTCATAATTTGGAGGCTTTAAGTCCAAGTTCAAAGTGCCAGACTCTAGGGGCTGTGTGAAAGCCCTTCAACCTTGGGCTTCAGCTCTGCCTCTTGCTCCCAGCCCACTGAAGCTAGAGGCACCTCTTCACTCGGCAGCTACTGGCTGCTGAGACCAACAAGCCCAAGGTCGACAAATAAAATGGCACAGTCCCAATGTTACCAAACCACATGGCAGACCATTGACTTAAGTCCACTGAAAGTTCCAAGGTCGCCAGAGCATGGCAGGCTGCTGAGCTATGTGGCTATGTGCAGGGTTCAAGTGTGCCATAAGCTGAAGACCATTCCCAAAGCTGCTGCTTATATACGTAAAGCAGACCACATACCCAAAGCAGCTACTCAACTGCTCCAAGAGATTGCACCATGGAGTCAATTACCAATCTCACCCTGGGGAATAACTACATCCAGCTGCCCAGCTACTCAACCAGGCCCAGCCAAGTTGACACAGAGACTTAATTACCACAGGTGCAAACCACTTACATCACCTAGGACTCTTACCACTAAACCCCAAACAACACAAATTAAGTTGCTATTGTTTCTTTAAAAGATAACCTTTATTTGTGTTTCTATCAGTATAAAAATAATAATATGATGATGATAATGATGACAAAAATTTAAAAAGTTCATTAACATTTTGGAGCATATTTTTCAGCCAGTTGTCTGTTCATATACAGTAATCCTTTTTTTACAAATACAGAATTGTACCATACATACTGTTTTTAATTTTAATGCTTTTGCTTAGTAATTGGTAAGAAATATCTTCCCAAATCTGAATATTATTCCATAAACTCATTGAAATGCCTCAAAACTATTTATGTATAGACCAATTTTTTTAATGAACTTCCTTTTTTCAACAATATAAATCATTCTATAGTAAATACTCTTGCAGTATTCGTGTATTTCTTTGATAACTTCCTGATGATAGATTCTTAAGAGTAGAATTGCTATCTCAAAGGATTTATAATATGCCAAGCTTTTATATCAGTAATAATAACCACAAGAGTAGCTAACATTTACTGAGTGCTTACCATGAGCTGGTCTGACTTACGATGACCCTCAGAGGTAAGTACTTTTACTATCCTTGCCTTGAAGATAAAAGAATGGAGACTCAGGGAGGTGAGGTGACTTGCCCAAGGTCACAGAGTTTCCTGGAGAAAGTTCAGGTCATACTCTGAGAGAAGCCAGCCAGTGCCTGGGATTCTGTTCCTCTTCAGTGCTTGGGAAGTCATTTTGTGACTGCACACGTTTCCCGTTTGCTCCCTCTCCTCGGTGATATATTTGATTTATTTTCACAACCAGCCCACATGAGACCCTCCTATTGATCTTGGGAGGGCAAGGAGCCAGATGTGACATTTTTGATAAACCATTGGCTAAAGACAATTAGATGAGAATGCGCAGTAAATAAGAAATCACATCAACAAGGCACTGAGAGGTAAAACATCTATTCTTCTGTCTTTGTGGTAGAGCCTTTGTGCATCTTGGAATAGCCTTGAGATATCCATTGGTTTCACTGACCTTGACCTCCTCCATGATGACTCACTTGGACTTCAGAGCAGTATCTCCTTCCCCATCTCCTGGTTTGAATCAAAAGGCAGCATGATGAGGGCATGACCTTGTGTGAAGACAAAATAGAAAATCAACCCATTCGTGCACTCAGCAAATACTTATTGAATGTCTGTACTGGAGATACAGAGATGAAAGGCATCCGCTCCCTCTTTAAGTAGATAGGGAGCTGACAAGTTAAACAATGAAAGCATTATCATGTGATAAGAACCTGTGAGAGGCCATTGGAGTAGAAGACAAGAACTAACACTCTAATCACCTGGTCTGGGCTTGAATCTTATATCTGAGATGTAGTAGCTGAGTGTCCCTGGACAAGTCTCTTTAGATTTGGTTTCATCATGTGCAAAATGGGCACTATGCCTCTTCAGGTTGTTGTGAAAATGAATGAGATAATGCCTGGTAAATAGTCAGCACTTTCAGGAGATGAATCAAACTGCTTGCTACACAAACCTACAGCTCACTCCATGGCAGCCTAGCAACAAGCAAGCTCTATGGGGAGAACGTTAGGGCCTCTGACTAAAACCTTTGACTAATGCCAATACACAAACCTAGTTTTAGCTGGTCACCATCAAGACTCTAAATCATAATCCTGTTACAAAGCTCAGGGGCTTCCAACTCAGTCAAGTGATCCTTTCTTCCCCAAACCTTTGTATAAATATGTGAAGTAGCAGATATTTGGAGTACCTCTTCTAGGGCACAAACCACAGCACATCCCACCCTACCTAACTCTCCATAGTATGGGAGAGAGGCAAGCTGCATGTGTTCTGATAGCAAAACATACTATGGTGTGTTTCTTGGAGTTGATACTAAATATTTTTTTATGGAGTCTGTTCCATTCCTTGCATAGCACTCTCAACAAATGTTTTAAAAAAAAAAATTGCCATTGAGTTGCTTCTGACTCATGGCAACCTCATACATTGCAGAGCAGAACTGCACTCTATAGGGTTTTCAAGGTTGTGACCTTTCACAGTAGATCATCAGGGCTTTCTTCTAAGATGCCTCTGGGTAGGTTCAAACTGCTAACTTTTTAGTTAGTTGTACCACCCAAGAACTCTACAAGAAATGTTAGCTGTTATTATTATTACTGAAGAATTTAGTACAAGAGCTTTGGAAACATAAAAGAAGTCCACTAGCCCTGCTCTGTGAAGGGTTTTAGGGTAGCTTCCTAAAGAAGATGCTACCCCAGCACGTGTCTGAAAACACTAAATATCCATTCTAACAATTAGAGCATAATTGCAAATATAACCTGAATTTTCCTAGATAAAATTATCTTTTTCATAATTAGGGTGTCATTTTCAAGATGAAGTCTCTTCACTTACTTAAAGGGAAGAGAGGAAATGATCTTTCCAAGCAGAAGGAAATGAGGATACCCCTTGTGGTGCGGGCTGTGCCAAAGCTCCACATTAACTACTGTCCTCTTCCTAGAAGCCATGCTTCTCTTAAACCATCACTCATCAATGAGGACACCACTTTCCCTTTAGAATGGACTCTTGCAGGCTCTGGAGGCTTCAGTGGCTTCAGAGGCACAGTGACCCTGTGCTGTTGTTGTAGGATTACAGTTGTATTCTCAGCCCAGCTAAGAACACATATCAAATAAAGGGGAAAAGTGGCCAAACACCACAAGCTGCAGATTACCCTTACTTGTAACTAGGAGCATGACCTTTTATGTACTTTGGAGACAGTCATGTTGAAAATAGTGGATCTGGACTAATGATTTTCAACTGTTTCTCCTGATTCTCAGGCTCTAGAAATTTCACATGAGAGGGTTAACATCCCCATATGGTGACCCTGCCTTCAGAGAGATACATCATTTTTCCAAAAGCAGGGCATAACATTGTATTCAGCCAACATTTATTGAGCACCTACTATGTGCTACAAGGAGTTTCTGGGTGGTGCAGACAGGCACTCAGATACAAGCCAAAAGTTTGATGGTTTGAACCCCCACTGAGGTGCCTCAGAAGAAAGACCTGGTGAGCTGCTTCCAATAGATCACAGCCGTGAAAACCCTATGGAACACAGTTCTATTCTGCACACATGAGTTGGAATCAACTCAACAGCAACTAGTTTTTGTTTTGTTTTTCAGTATGTGCCACATGTCAAGGGGCTGTAGCAGTAAGCAAGGCAAAGCTGGCCTTGCCCTGACAGCTAGTGTGCACTGGCATTGATACCCCTCCAAGAATTCCCAGGAAAACCCACCTACCAGGAAATGCATTGTCCCCCACAAGACCAGGGCTTCTTTGCCCTGGCCTGGTCTCCTTGCTTAAGGTTAAGATTTCCCTGTTTCTGTTGGGAATCCCAATCTGAGATTCCATCTCAGAGGAGAAGAGGTGCTGAGGTATGCAATATATTAGCAGTGATAGTGAGAATTTATCCTGGAGTGCTGATAATTTATCTTTTTCTATTCATTTTTCATTTCCCCTATTCTCCCCTGTATAACAGATACTTTCAACGCATACTCCTTTGAAACCTGAAAATAACAATTTTAGGCTTGATATTTCAGGCCAGGGAGTGGAGGGGGAGTTGGCCAGGACCCATAATCTGCTTATGTTCATCTTTAACCAGCAAACCATCAAAGCCACTGTCAACTCAAGAAGGTCCTCACAAGAACTAGGAACTGCAGATAAACCAGACAAAACACTGTCTTCTTATTACAAAAAATAATAATAATAATAATGCTCTGATGTAAACTCTCTTACTATTACCAAAAAAAAAAAAAGAAGAACAACTCTGAAAATCCTCCAGTGGCCTCTCATCACACTAAAAGGGAAATCTGAAGCTGTTCTAGAATGTAAGCATGACAAGAACAAAGCCTGTGCTCTGTTCCCTGCTGCATCTCCAGCGTATGACTCCATGACGATGACTTGATGACAATTGGTAGAGCTTCATATACATGGTATTGTGCTCTTTTATACCTGTCTACTTTTGCTCAACACAATGTCAGTAGGAGTCACTCATATTTTTGCTTGCATCCATGGCATCCCAGGAGTGGGTGCTCAGCATGCATCTGATGAGGGATCAGTCAGCATGGCTCCTGGGTCTCCCTGCAGGCTGGTGAATCAGCGTTCTCTTCCTCCCTTGTTCCATCCTTCCCTACTGGTCTTCATGCTCTCCCTCAGATATGCCAAGCCCATTCTGTCCCAGAGATCTTGTGCTGGCTATCCCTCATCCTGAAATTCTCTTCCCCCAGATAGCCTTACTCTTTTCAGGCTTCTGCCCAAACATCAGAACTCCTGGGTGGAGCAAAGGGCTAAGTGCTCAACTACTAACCAAAGACTTGGTGTTTCTAAACCACCCAGAGGTGCCACAGAAAAAGGCCTAGTGATCTTCCAGGAAGTCATAGCTTTGGAAACTTGTGGAGCTCAGTTCTACTCTGACACACATGAGACACCATGAGTCAAAGTTAACTCAATGGCAATCGGTTTGTTTGCGGCCAAACATCACACCCTTACTGAACCCTTTTCTGATAACCAAATCTAAACTAGGATACTTTTCTTCCTGTACCTATCTAAAAATAAATAAATAAAATATGATATGTCTTTGCATTTTATACTCTTACTCTGCTTTATTTGTCTTCAATCAACTTCCCCATTGGCATCAAGTCGATTCCAACTCATAGCAACCCTATAGGGCAGAGTAGAACTGCCCCATAATGTTTCCAAGGCTTAAGTCTTTATGGAAGCAGACTACCTCATTGCTCTCCTGCAGTATCTGGTGGATGTGAATGGTTGACCTTTTGGTTAACAACCAAATGTTTTGACCACTGCACCACCAGAGCTCCTTTAAACCAACTAATTTGGGTGTAATTGACAAGCAATCTAATGCACACATTTTAAATGTACAGTTGGACTCCTGAAATTTATAAAATGTATATGTCAAATAAGCACCAGCATAATCATGGTATAGAATATTTCTATCCCATATGTAAGTTCTCCATGCCCCATGCCAAAATCACCCCCAGCCCAAGGCAACCACTGATCTGCTTTTTGTTACTGTAGATTAGATTTGTCTTTCCTAAAGTGTCATATGACATCTCTTCTTGCTGTTGTTGTTGTTATTATGTGCTGTCGAGTTGGACCAGACTCATAGTGACCCTTCCTTGAGCTGCCGAGGCAATTTCACTACGGAAATAGATTGCCCAACCTTCCTTCTGAGTGAGGAGTGGCATCTCTAGGTGGTGCAAAAAGTTAATACACTTGGCTGCTAACCAAACAGTTGGCAGTTCAAGGCCAGCTAGAGGCACCTCAGAAGAAAGGCCTAGCAATCTGCTTCTGAATAATCAGCCATTGAAAGGCCTATGGAGCACAGTTCTATTCTGACACATATGGAATCACCATAAGTCGGGTCAACCCAATGACAAGTGCTAGAGTTTCTTGAGAGCTCTCATGAGCTCTTCTGTACCTGGCTTCTATCACTCAGCACAATGTTAGTGAGATCCACTCGTATTTTTGCCTATATCATGGTTCGTTATTATTCACTTATTACTGAGTAGATTTCAGTTGTCTGAATATATTACAATGTGTTTATCCATTCACCTGTTGATAGCCATTCGGGTTTTTTGGTTTGCTGTTTTTATTCATAGTCAACACGACATCATATGACATGCCATGTAATGTCATCATGACAACATGACAATTTCCTGACATTATATCCCCCATGACACTGTCCTCCGGTGGAGGGCAAGAGCCTTTCCCATATGTTCCACTGCCACATACTCATTTGAGGGTGGAGTTAAGATCTTTCATCCCTGTTCCTGAGAAAGTTTGGCCAACATCCTACATTCAATATGCCTAATGGATAGCCAGTATGGGATGTTACATAACTTGCCCAAAAGTTAGTGAATGGTTAAGTCTGTGTTTTCTGAAGCCAAGCTGCTTGTGTGTGAATCCAAGCTCCACCATTTACTAATTTGGGGCAAATTATATAACTTATCTGTGTCTCAGTTTCCTCATGTGCAAAAGGGGGATAAAGATTCCAATTGGATAGGGTTATTATGAGCATTAAATAGGGTTAAAAAACCAGTTGCCATCAAGACAACCCTGACTCATAGTGACCCCATGTGTGTCCGAGTATAGCTGTGCTCCATGGAGTTTTCAATGACTGATTTAGATCATCAGTCCTTTCTTTCCAGGCAACTCAGGGTGAACTCAAACCTCCAGTCTTTCAGATAGCAGCCACACATGTTAACCATTTGCACCACACAGGGACTTCTAAATAAGTTAGTACAGTTGAATCAATTAAAAACATACCTGGCCTCATTAGATATTAGCTAGTAGAATCATCTAGGGAGCTCTGGTAGCATAGTGGCTAAGGCACTTGACTGCTAACCAGAAGGCTGGAGGTTCAAACACACCAGCCACTCCTTGGAAGGAAGGTTGGGCAATCCTACTTCCGTAGTGATACTGCCTCGGAAACCCAAGGAGGGGTCGCTATGAGTCAGGGCTGACTCGATGGCACATAAGAACAACAACAACAGTATCATCTGAGCAGTTATCAAACACTGTGACATATATATGGAACAACTGCATAGTGTTTACTAAAATATTTGAAAAAATATTTCCTAAAGAGAATATGTCCTTTAAATGGTTGTATCACTAAAATTCCACCTTTGTGGTACAGACATCATTTTAGGTATTATTTCCTTTGGGTTACATCTTTTTTATTCTTTCAGTCCTGATCTTTACTGAGTATCCATTATATACTACACACTGTTCTAACCACTAAAAAACTCTCATGGCCATCGAGTCAGATCTGACTCATAGCGACCCCTCCTTAGGTTTCCGAGGCAATATCACTACAGAAGTAGATTACCCAATCTTCCTTCTGAGGAGTGGCTGCTGGGTTTGAACCACCAGCCTTCTGATTAGCAGTCAAATGCCTTATGCACTATACCACCAGAGCTCCTATTCTAGGTACTAGACATACTATATTGAATAAAACAAACAAGTCCCTGACACTTAAGAGTTCATATCCAAGAAGGTGGAGATGGCTTTAAATTATTAAATAAACAGCAACTGTTTTCCAGAAGTAATGAGTTTTACCAAGGAAGGAAATAGGGAGATGTGATAGAAGCTGGTTTTAGGATGATGGTCAAGGAAGCCCATAGAGGTCAGGGCAAGGCAGAGACAGGAGTGATAAGAAGCAGGCAGCTGTGAGTCCAGGCAGAGGGAACAGCTGATGCAAAAGCTCTGTGGCTAGGATGAGGTTGCATGTTCCAGGAACAGAGAGAAGAGCAGTGTAGCTGAAACATGGGGAGAGAGAATTTGGGGAATGTGAGCTGGGTCAACTTACAAAGGAACTTATAGGCTAGGAGTGGCCAACACCCAGCAAAGCCATAAGACTTTCCATGGAACCTCTTGGTCCTCTACTCCACTGGGATGTCTCCCTGTCTTATTGTGGCTAACCCGCTTCTGCCCAAATCAGACCCTCAGCACTCAGAAGCTTGCCTTCCTCCCTCTTTTCTGATCAGTGACACTTTCAGGGATTTACCAATGCCCTAGGCCATCCACCCAGAGATGCTGGCAGCTATGGCCAGGTTCTTGCAAAATCTTAAACGGCCTCCCAAGCTGTTAAGAGTCATGCAAATCTAAGTTTGAATCTTTGCTTAGCCACAGACCTAGCTCAATGGCACTGAGAATATTATTTAACCTCATTAGTATCCTTTTTTACCTCCTCTGAAATTGTCATTAGAAATTCTGGGAAGATGAAATGAGATAGCATCTATTCACATTTGCCCTTGTACCTGGCACATACAAGTACCCAGACAAAATTTATTGTTGTTAGCTGCCATCTGGTTGGCCCCTGACTCATGGTGACTCTGGTAGTTAAGGTTGTATGTCAGCTTGGCTGGGCTGTGGGTTTGAGTAGCTGGGCAGCTGGATGTAGTTATTCCCAGTGATGAGAATGTAATCACCTGCAGGGCTAAATCTGCTGTGACCAGCTAACTAATTGCCTTTGGGGTATGACCTGCTTCCAGTATATGAGGAGAGGCTTTAAGAAATGCCTGTAGCTTCTTGGCACATGTGGTAGTTAAGGTTGTGTGTCAACTTGGATGGGCCTGGTTGAGTGGCTGGGCAGCTGGTGGTAGTTATTCCCCATGATGAGACTAGCAATTAACTCCATGGTAGAATCTACTATGAGCAGCTGAGTAGCTGCCTTAGGAATGTGGTCCGCTTTCCATATATAAGAAACAGCTTTGGGAATGGTCTCTAGCATATGGTATGCTTAAACCCTGTCATTGTTCAGCAGGCCTGTCATGCCCTGCCAACCTTGGGACTTTCAATGGACTTGAATCAATGGCCTGTTGTGTGGTTTGGTAACATCAGGACTGTGCCTTTTTACTTGTTGACCTTGGGTTTGTCAGCCTCAGCAGCCAGCAGCTAGCTAAGTGAAGAAAAGCCTCCAGTTTCAGTGGGCCAGGAGTAGGAGACAGAGCTGAAGCCCAAGGTCAAGGGGCTTTCACCCAGCCCCTAGAGCCTGGCACTGTGAACTTGGACTTAAAGCCTCCAAACTGTAAGAGAATAAACTCCTGTTTGTTAAAGCCATCACATTTGTAGTATATTCCTGTCAAGGTGGCACTAGGTAACCAAAATAGCACTTCTGGATCCTGCACTTGGCCAGGTCTTCATAACCATTTCCTGGACTTGAACCAGTGACCTGCTGTGTTGCCTGCTGATCCTGGGATTGTGCCAACCTTGAGTTTGTCAGGCTCGGCAACCAGCAGCTGCCTGAGTTAAAATATGCCTCCAGTTCCAGTGGGCCTGGAACAAGAGGCAGAGCTGAAGCCCAAAGTCAAGGGGCCTTCACCCAGCCCTAGAGCTGGTGCTCTGAATTCAGACCTTCAGCTTCCTAAACTGTAAAAGCATAAATCCCTGTTTGTTAAAGATCCACTTGTGGTATTTCTGTTGAAGCAGCACAGAGAACAGAGACAGCAGCCCATTGGTTTTTCATTGGTTGATTTCCTAAAGTAGATCACCCAGCCTTTCTTTTTAAGGAGGGAAAAAAAAAAAAAAAAATCGACACTTCTTATTTTGATGATTACTTTGTCCACTACTAGAAGAGGGTGTGCGATGAAAGAATGAGATAAAGAGTTCCACCCATGGAGATTTATTGTCCCCCCTCCTCATTTTAAGGAACTGTATTTAGTTCCTCTCCTCTCTGTCTCCTTGAGTTACCTATGGGGCTGCGTGTGATGAGTTGTTACAATCTGGAAATATCACTGCTGTCTTCTTACTGGAAGTTTAGGAGCTTGTTCTCATAGCTGGTGGATGAACAGCGGCCACAGCTGGCCCAATCGGCATCTAGTTTAGTGACTCAGACACTGGAAGTGGGAACTGAGTCCTCACAAAGGTGAGGACACACCAAGGGAAGTCAGTCCCTGCTGGAGACAGCAGGCCTTGTCACCCCTCCAGCCTTCCCTTAGCACTCATCCTCTTTGAAAGAGAGAAAAGAAATGGTGCTGAGCTTTAATGAGGAATCAGCCAGGCGCACTTTGCCACAGGCCTGGCTGGAGGCAGAAAGAGATGAACAGGCCCCCACGAGTGACCCACTGCAGCTAAGCCATCCTCACCGCCACTGGCTGTGACCAGAGCCCCCGTGGTAATGTGGCTTCAAGCAGCCCTCACGCACACATGCTGCTTCCATGCAATCCCACCAACTGCTGAGCATGCCCTGCCATCTGAGGTGGAATCAACATCAGACTTTGGGAGGCAGGGGACGCTGCCAGTGCTGAGCGCTGGAGCGGCAGGCGTCAATGGGAAATGTCAGCTTTTATTGCTTTTCCCATCCATGTCAATGCTCAGCAAGCAGACGTTCCAAATAGCAATAAAGTTCTTTTTTTCCCCCTTTCCCAGGGTCCTGGACCCATAATAACGTCTTCCTGGAGGGCAATGCGTCTGTCTTTAACCTTGCCCTCTTTGGCAGGTGTGTCTCCGGGTGGCTTCCAGAAGTCACCTGCCTGTGGATGCCTCCCTGTCTGGGAAAGTGACAAGTCCTGCTCAACGGTCCAGGCTCCTCTGCTCTCTGCAGCTCCTCTGGAAGCCCACTAAGTTATCTTAATTACCATTCCTCCTCAGCCTCTGCCAAGAAGTGGAGAGATTTATAATTGGATCAGTCATATATTTGCTGTGGTTTATTTCTTTGCCTCTCAAGCTCTCGTAAAAGTTGCATTTTCATGCCACTTTTGGGTATGACTGATGACTCAGAGGCACAGCCCTCACATTGCATGCCAACGTGGGCTGTTTTTCAAAGACCAGGGAAAAAAAGAGAGAACTTTGGGGAGGGTTGCTTATTTTGGGTGATTGCTATCACCCTTTGGGTGGCTGCATTGCCGAGTCGAGAGAGACCAGCTGCCTTGGGAGGCTAACTTTCTCCTGCAGCCAGCCCATGCACAGATACAGCCTTCTCTTGGGATTTGGTCATGTGCCTCCAAATCCTCTTTAAGGGAGTCTGCAGACCGAGGAGTTAGAATGGCTATGGAACAACCTTCTGTGTCAACCAAGCGCAGTCCAGTCCCCCTGAACTGATCACCGTGGGAGTCCCAGAACAGAGGAGACAGATATCCCTGGAACAAAGCCTGAGTTATCAATCCCCAATACTGGTGTATGAGAAAGGAACTCTGGCCAGGGCCTGGACACTTGGAAAATGGCCTCCTCCTAGTGTCAGCCAGTCTGCCAAGCAAGCTGGCCAGACTGCAGTCTAGGAATCCTAGAGAGCAGAGCCTTTCCTGAACCAGATGGCCTCCCTGCAAACTAGCTTCTTCCTGAGCTCTTGGTCTTTCTGCCCTGGAATGCAGTCTCCACATTTGGATGGGCTGGTCCACCTTGTCTTTCTAGCTCCCAGCTCTTCCCTAGAATAAAAAAAAAATTGCCATCGAGTGCATTCAGACTGATGGCAACCCTGTGTATGTCAGCTTAGAGCTGTGCTCCTTAGGGATTTCTAGGCTGTGACCTTTCAGAAACAGATCACCAGGCCTTTCCTCCAAGGTGCATCTGGGTGGGTTCAAACTGCCAAACTTGCAATTAGTAGTTTAGGCCTTAATCATTGCCACAATCCAGGGACTCCTTTCTCCAAATTATAGCTGCAATGAATGATGCTAGGTGATACTGCTTTGTTTATGTCAACCTATGTGTTCCAAAAGGAAGCCCTTTTGAGAATGAAAAAAAGAACAAAAGGTGTAACAAAAGGGATGCTTCTGGGCAAACTGGATTCATAGATACCTTACACATAATAGAAGTTGGAACTTGACCAGTAGAAAGACACTGCCCTTCTTTACTGCCCTTCCTCTCCTGACTATAAAGAATGCAAAAATAGGCTGGAATTTGCTGTAATCTGGACAAGGAAGAGAGATCTGGGAAGGAAAAGAGGAAGGTGGTCAAGAAATCTATAAACAAGTAAGAGTGCCAGGCCAGCTAAGTTTCACAGAGGTAACAAATAAGCCTTAACATTTTGGTGCCTTAATTTAATAAGCATTCGTGGCTTGCTAATGTCACAGTTTTAGGCTCTCCTCCAAGGGATGATTCCAGGATTCAGGTCACTCCCTGCTGTGGCTGCAACATCTTGGGCTCTAAGTCTGCCCTGGTACCCTCCAGCAGCAGATAGAATAAAGGGAAAGCATGTGGGAGATTGTACAGTGTCTAGAAGCAGAGTACACCCCACAGTTTACATTCCCTTGGCCAGAGCCCCATCATGTGCTCCCACCTAGCTGCAAGGAGACTGGGAAAGAAAGAGAACTGACATAGGTGATGTCTAGCAATCTCTACCACAGAGGTCAGTTAGGAATTATGTCAAAGGAGGAAGGGAAGGAAGAGAAGAGAGCTACAAAGGAAAGAAGCCTGCATTGTACATCATCCCAATTGAGATTGGGAAAGGTGAGGCCTTTAAAGGCATTTTTCACACTTTCATGTTACACCTTGTTATCCCTTTCATGTAAACCCTTTGGGCCACCATGTGTGTTCATGGTGGGTCAGCACCGGGTGCTACATGCTTCCAGATTTGCTAACCTGAACTTCACCTCTTTTTCTCTAACTCAAGAATGCACATTGCAAGGCAAGTGGGTGAACATGATTATTAGGGACATAACCTTGAATATATCCCAATTTAATTTCTTAAATGGAATCCATTTACAAACCCAATACTTTATTCATTTGCTATTTAACCAATATTTATTGACCAGCTTCTGCTCTGGATGAGAGGACACAGCAGTGGATTATAAGGTTGATTGCTGACATTTTAAAACATGTTTACCATAAGCACTTTACATGTCCTGACACATTTAATCCTTACAGGCACCTTATGATATAGATACTATTATTATCCCCATTGCAAAGATAAGAAGACTGAGGCACAGAGAATTTAAATAGTTTACCCAAGTGTCACACCAATAAGTGACAGAACCTAGGTGATCTAGCTCTGAAGTCCACAATCTGAACCACTCTATCATGTAGATGAAGTCCCTGCCCTTCTAGAGTTAATGTTCTTCTGGGGAAAGAGACAGTAAACATAAAAACAAATAAATTAGATCATTATAGCAGGTGGTAAGTACTATAAAGATAATAAAGTTCAACAGAGGGCTATAGGATTGAGACACGTCAAATATCATATCATATCACACCCACATGTCCCAATATCCTATTTGAGATCTCCAGGCTACTAGATTCTTCCTTAAATGAAAACTGCCCTCTGCTCTTCTATAGAGGAACTCAGAGGAGCCAGCCAAAATAGATGTCTTCTCCTTTCTCAGATAAATGCCTTTTCTCAGAGTAATTTGATTGGTTGGGCAGCAGGCATTGCCAGTAGTCCTAACCCATTTTTATGTCCCTTGGCAGGTCAGCAAGAAATGACTGATGCCCAAATTAGTAATGAACAATGGCCCCATACAAGTAATCACCTTCCCCCAACTTTTCCTCATGGGGATGATATCTTGGCCCCCAAATGAAGTATATTCTTCTCAATTCAACACCAAGGACATTACACTCATTCCTCTGGCTGACAGTAATTTGTAGACATTGGGTCTTTGTTGTTGGGCATTTACAAGGCTCCTAAGGAACAAATGCTTTGGTTACAAAGGTCTCCAAAAACAGCATCGGTTTGTCATATCACTTCAAGTCATTTATTTTAGCCTATAAAGATAGCTGTGACCAATGGGATATGGAGTAGAGGGAAACTAAACAGAAACATTCATTTCCTGAGAGATAGTGGAAATTTCTACTTCCTAAAGATTGGTCATCACTAGTTCTCCAGAGGTAAGAGCTAGAACCATGGGTTTCTCTCCTCTATGATCCAATGATTTGTAGGTACATGAGTCATAGTTGCAAGGTACTTAATAAAATGATCTTTATTTTCCAGGCACTGCCCTAAATATTACCTCATGTCATCTGTAACAGCCCTGAAAGCTAAGTGTTATTATTCCCCAGTATTCATCCAGGAAGAGGTTAAAAATAGATTCCTCTAAGGCCCACAATAGCAAATGGCAGAATCAGAACTCAAACCAAGGTTTGTCTGATGGCAAAGACTTTGTGACTAAAATTATAGTCTTTTGTTTTCAATTATCACACTTTAGATGGGGCAAACTTCCAGGTCTGATCATGGGGAAGTCACGTTAGGAGATTTGCACAGTTTCATTCCACAAATTTGTGGAAGGGGTTATAGTTGACATCTGTAACCTATAAAAACCTTTTATAGGGTAAGGAAGGGAGAGCTTAATCCCACAGTTATGGTATTCATCCTACATTTTGAATGTTCTATGGAAATCACAGAGTAAATGGCTTTTCTAGGCAATGATATAGCAAAAGTTTTCAAGATTAGTCCATTTCTCCTGGGGAATTACCAATTTTCTTGTCAACAAGTGAGAAACATTGGTATTTCCAATGTTTGCCTTCTCCTTCATCCTCTCTGTCAAGCCCATAGTCAAGTCCTATCCTTTCTTCCTTAGAAATGTTCCTCAAAGCTGTCCCATCTCTCGTCCGTTGTTCTAACCAAGACCTTTGTCCCCTCACACTTCCTAACTGGTCTTCCTGCTCCCTTTCATTCTTCCTTAATTGTTGTTGTTTTTATGTGCCGAGTCAGACACAACTCATAGCAACCCCTCCTTGGGTTTCCAAGGCAGTATCACTACAGAAGTAAATTGCCCAACCTTCATCTCATATTCTGCCTATAAACTAATTCCTCAAGATTTCCCTTCTAAAACCATAAACCTCTTGAAAAAAAGAATAAGCGGTAAACCTTCATGATCTTATTTTTGACAATGAATTCTTAAATAAGACATCAAAGGAATAAACAATAAAATAAAAATAGATAAAATGGGCTTCATCAAAATTCAAAACTTTGTGCATCAAAAGACTATCACAAAATTGAAGAGTCAAACTACAGAATGGGAGAAAGTATTTCAACTATATATCTGGTAAGGTTTTAATATCCAGAATATGTAAAGAGCCTCCTACAACCTAACAACAAAAAGACAAATAACCCAATCAAAAAATAGGCAAAAGGACTTAAATAGATATTTCTCCAAAGAAGATATACAAAAGGCCAATAAGCACATGAAAAGATATTCAATGTCACTAGTCATTAGGGAAATGCAAAGCAAAACCACTATGAGGTTCTAATTCATACTCACTAGGTTGGATATTTTGGAAAAACAGAAAATAACAAGTTTTGGCAGGGATGTAGAGAAATTGGAACCCTAGGCATTGCTTGTGGGAACATATAATGGTGCAGCCACTGTGAAAGTTTGACAGTTCCTCAAAAATACAAAATAAAAAACTCTTTGGGGTATATACCTAGGAATGGAATTTCTGGGTTATAGAAATACCATATGACCCAGGATTTTGACTCTTGGGTTTATGCCTCAAAGAATTGAAAGCAGGTAGTAAAACAAATGGGAGCTCTGGTGGCGTAGTGCCTAAGGCATTTGACTGCTAACCAGAAGGCTGGCAGTTCAAACCCACCAGCCACTCCTCAGAAGGAAGATTGGGCAATCTACTTCCATAGTGATAATGCCTCAGAAGTCCAAGTAGGGGTCTCTATGAGTCGTATCTGACTCTACGGCAGTGAGTTTGGTTTGGTAGTAAAACAAATAATTATATACTAATTTTTATTGTAGCATTATTCACAATAGACAAAAGGTGGAAGTAACTCAAGTGTCCACCAACAGATGAATGGATAAACGAAATGTGCTACATACGTACAATGGAATATTACATAGTCATAAAAGAGAAATGAAGTTCTGACACATACTATAACATGGATGAGCCTTGAAAACATTACGCTGAGAGAGATAAGTTGGACACAAAAGGAAAAACAATGTATGACTCCACATATATGAGATATCTAGAAGAGACCAATACATAGAGACAAAAGTTTATTAGTGGTTACCAGGGGCTAAGAGGAAAGGAAAATAAAGAATTATTGCTTAAAAGACACTGAGTTTCTTTTTGAGGCGATGAAAAACTTTTGGAAATGGATAGTGGTGAGAGTTGTATGAATATTACACTCATGTAATTAATTGAACTGAATCATACTCTTAAAAATAGTTAAAATGGAAAAACTTTTGTTACATATATTTTACCACCAAAACCAAACTAACTGCCCTCACGTTGGATCCAACCTTGGGTTTCTGAGGTGGTATCACTACAGAAGTAGATTGCCCAACCTTCCTTCCGAGGAGTGGCTAGTGGATTTGAACCACCAGCCTTCTAGTTAGTGGTGAAATGCCTTAGGCACTATGCCACCAGAATGCCCATATTTTACCACAGTGAATTTAAAAAAGAAGAAGAGAATTCCTTTTCAACACATCAGTCGCTGCTCAATGATCATTGCTGGCTTTCATGCCTGCCACAGGATTTCACCTGTACTCTAGGACAAGCCCCTTTTGAGTCACAGTTAGTCTCCCTGTATACACATTCTGGTGGCCTTCATTGATCACTTCATCTCTCATTAAGTACTGCCAGTTATGAACCTGTTTCCATTGAAAAAGAATTTATCATATAATTGCTGGTTTATCTGAAGCTAAAGATGGAGAGGGCATGAATACTGTACCTGAATAGATCTAGATCGAAATTCTTGCTTGGCCACTCAGGAGCTATGTGACTTTGGACAGGTCTCTTGACTTCTCTGAGCCTCAGTTTCCTTATTCATAAAATAGTCTTATGAGTTTTTTCAAGAATTGAATTAAAAATTATGATAATTGTTTTGGTTACTTCATGCTGCTCTAACAGAAATATACCACAAATGGGATGGCTTTAACAAACAAGAGTTTATTCTTACAGTTTTGGGAGGCTAGAAGTCAGAATTCAAAGTGCCAGGTTCTAGGGGCTGGGTGAAAGCACCTCAACTTTAAGCTTTAGCTTTGCCTCCTGCTCCTGGCCCACTGAAGCTGAGCTTTTCATCACTCAGGCAGCTACTGGCTGCTGAGGCTGACAAACCCAAAGTCAACAAGTAAAAAGGCACAGTCCCAATATTACCAAACAACATGGCAGGCCACTAATTAAAGTCCAGAAAAAGTCCCACGGTCAGCAAGGCATGGCAGGCTGCTGAACAATGACTTGGCTACATTCAGGGTTCAAGCATGCCAAAAAGCTGGAAACCAATCCCAAATCTTCTCCTTATATATGGGAAGCAGACCACATTCCTAAAGCAGCCACTCAGCCACTCACAGCAAATTCCACCATGGAGTTAATTGCCAGTCTCATCATGGGGAATAACTACCACCAGCTGCCCAGCCACTCAACCAGGCCCAGCCAAGCTGACATTCAGCCTTAACTACCACAATAATAATAATAGCTAATCATGCTTGGTAAAGTAGAGGGTCAGAGAAATAGAGGAAAATCCAATGAGATGGATTGACAAAGTGGCTGCAACAATGGACTCATGCATAACAACGATTGTGAGGGTGGTGCAGGACCAGGCAGTGTTTTATTCTTTTTTACATAGGGTCACCATGAGTCAGAACTGACAACAACATGTATTTTATATTTGTTTTGTGCTAGGCACTATTCTAAATATGATCTTAATCTTCACAGCCACCCTATAATATAGGTACTATTATTTCCCCAATTTTAATAAATGGGGAAAATGAAGACACAGATTGGTATAGCTAGTAAAAGCCACAGCAGGATTCTCTTCTAGGCAGTCTGGCTCTATACCATTTTTCCCTAGTAAATGATTAATAAATGATAACTGCTAACATAGATCCATAACTCCTTAATCTGAAACACATGGGGGGGTCAGATATATTTTATAATTCAGAATGTTGGGGATGAGAAAGTTAGGCTTTGCATATACCATATATTATATAACACTCCAGTATGGCAAGGGTAGCAACCAATAATCAAATACATCAATATTTCTGCAATAAAACGAATGAATATTCCCACTATGTGGGATAAATTAAGATTTAATTAAATTAAGATCATGTCAGGCTGTGTCACACATCAGTTTGCTGCAAACTTACAAAACAGCAATAACAACAAAGAAAAAAGAACTTGGGATTTCAGAATTTGAATTTTGGAATTTCAGATATGGACTGTGACTACAGTAATAATATTAATGGCATTAATTATAAATAAAAATTGCTGGCTGTTTTATATTGTTACAATTTGTATGATTCTTGTTTTACTGGATGAGCTTGTAACAAAATGACTAAAAGCTGTTTCTCAGATAACTAATAGGGTAGGAAGGGAAGGTGCTAGTCGAGGGACCTGGCCCACCACCTTTTCTTAAACATGACTCTCTCCTTTCCTAGTATGATTTCATGGAGCGTCTGGACGGGAAGGAGAAGTGGAGTGTGGTCGAGTCACCCAGGGAGCGCCGGAGCATACAGACCCTGGTTCAAAATGAAGCCGTGTTTGTGCAGTACCTGGACGTGGGCCTGTGGCACCTGGCCTTCTACAATGATGGCAAAGACAAAGAGATGGTTTCCTTCAACACTGTTGTCTTAGGTATGTACAGGGTTTCTGAGGCAATATACCATAAGGGGAATGATAGAAATACTCTGGGCCTCTCTAGAAGATATGTCTTCCAAGGTAGTTTCTACTATGTATGAGATCAAACCAGAATCCTTATCTTAGGCCTCACAGGTTCATCCTGTTTCCATCGAGTTGATGGCAACTCATGGTGACTCCATGTGTGTCAGAGTAGACCTGTGCTTCATAAGGTTTTCATGATGGCGACCTTTTGGAAAATCATCAGGCCTTCTTCCTAAGTGGCTTTGAGTGGATTTGAACTACCAACCTTTAATTTATTAGTAACTGAGAGCTTAACTATTTGTGCAACTCAGGGACACCTCTACCACAAATTGTTGTTGTTGTTGTTGTTTGCCGTCGAGTCGGCCCCGACTCATAGCGACCCCTCCTTGGGTTTCCAAGGCAGTATCACTACGGAAGTAGGATTGCCCAACCTTCCTTCCGAGGAGTGGCTGGTGGGTTTGAACCGCCAGCCTTCTGGTTAGCAGTCAAGTGCTTTTAGCCACTATGCTACCAGAGCTCCCCTACCACAAATTAGCTCTGGTTTAAAATGGAGATTCTGGCTACTCCTGAAGGAGCCACTGTCCATCCTGAAGATTCAGTCATGGTTAAGAGCTTCAGTCAGACTGCTATACAACTTAGGCAAACCACTGGACTCTTATAACCCTTGGCTTTCTCAAAGTATATTATAGTCAACACTACTCCATACTTCATGGGGTTATTTTAGGGTTAAATGAGATGAAGTCTATAAATCACTAAGCACATAAACAAAAAAAAAAAAAAAACAAGCCCACTGCCATCGAGTCAGATCCAACTCATAGCTACCCCTTCTTGGGTTTCCGAGGCAATATCACTATAGAAGTAGATTGCCAATCTTGCTTCCAAGGAGTGGCTGGTGGGTTTGAACCACTAGTCTTCTGGTTAGCAGTCAAATGCCTTAGGCACTATGCCACCAGAGCTCCTACTAAGCACATACCAAGACCAAACTCACTGCCATTGAGTGGGAACCAACTCATAGCAACCCCTCCTTGGGTTTCCAAGACAGTATCACTATGGAAGTAGATTGCCCAACCTTCCTTCTGAGGAGTGGCTGGAGGGTTTGAGCTGCCAGCCTTCTGGTTAGCAGACAAATGCCTTAGACACTATGCTACCAGAGCTCCTACTAAGCACATAGTAAGGCCAAATATACTGTCTATTTACATTAGCTCAGAATTTCTCTTAAAAATTAGGGAAAGCTCAAAATAAAAACAAGTTTTAAAAAATATATATAAATAAATCAGGAAAAGAATATAGAACAGAAGGAAAATAGGTAAATCCAATTTCTTTCCAAAATAGGTAAATCTCAAAATGCTTTAATTAAGCACTTGTCATTGTTGACGTGTTTTAGCCTGCTTAGTCTTAACTCAGGAGCTCTGGTGGCACAGTGGTTAACACATTCGACTGCTAACCAAAAGGTAGGCTGCTCGAACCCACCAGTCACTCCACAAGAGAAGGATGAGGCAGTCTGCTTATGTAAAGATTTACAGCCTTGGAAACCCTCTAGGGCAATGGTACCCTGTCCTATAGACTTGCTGTGAGTCAGAATCGACTTGATGGCATGAGTTTGGGTTGGAGGTTTTGTATTAGCTATCAGGGAAAAAGCTGAGGTTTTATCTAAAATTCCCTGTTATACATATACACAAATCCCTAAAAGGTCCATTACGTAGAGAAGATTTTGCAAAGTTTTCATCAAACAAATACCAAGAATTTTAACATTGAGGTAAGCTGCAGATGTTTTCCTTAAATTTATTTCATCCTTTTTAAATAGGATTTTGGTCATCTGTCTGATGATGACAATTGATCCTGGGAAGGATCAGGGCCAATCCTTCTGTGAATCAGGGCCGATTATTCGACCCATCTCACAGAGGTATAAGCTGAAGTTCAGAAAGCTAAGTGGTTCACCCACAGTCCCATGGGCTTCTGGGCTCTATCCATTACTCTTTACACAACACCATGTTGTCCCAACATCTTTTAACTGTGGCTCTCAAGTCACAGTGGAGAAGCCTAGATAGGGTGATTTTATGAAGAAAAGCCAGGAGGAATTGAATTAAATACCAGCTTTCCTTTCCCATTTCCTACTGAGCAACTTAACCTTTCTGTGCCTCAGTTTCATCATCTGTGGAAAGGGAATAACCACACTCTGAGAAGGGTGATGTATTATCATGTATATAACATGTCTGGCATGGATTTGTTGTTGTTGTTGTTGTTGTTATGTGCCATCGAGTCGGACCAGACTCATAGCAACCCCTCCTTGGGTTTCCAAGGCAGCATCACTATGGAAGTAGATTGCCCCATCTTCCTTCCAAAGAGTGGCTGGTGGGTTTGAATCACCAGCCTTCTGGTTAGCAGTCAACTGCCTTAGGCACTATGCTACCAGGCATGGATTTAGTAGTCATTAAATGATAGCCAATTATTTTAAAGAGTGCATCTTATACAATAACTTTCTATTGACTGCATTTTAAGAACTTTCCTATTGGCCCAATGTATTCCTCTGATTCTTGAATGATCTATGTAAGGCAACCTGAAATTCAAGTGCTAGTTCTATAGCAATGGCCACAACTTCAGAACAGTATAAAATCTGATAGGTTTTGGTGTTGACCATAAGAATGAAGGAAATCCTTATTCTCTCTGCTAAGGAAAGATTGGCCATATCAAGGCTAGCCAAATGCTCTAAATCAGGAGTTGGCACACTATAACCCATGGGCTGAATCTAGCCCAGTGCCTGTTTTTGTAAATAAAGTTTTATTGGTTCACAGCCATGCTCATCCATTTATGTATTGTCTTTGGCAGCTTTGGCACCACATGACAGAGTTGAGTAGTTGAGACAGAGACAGTATGGCCTGTAAAGCCTAAAATATTTACTGTCTTTCCTTTTATAGAAAGTTTGCCAGCCCCTGAGCTAAATCAATGCTATAAAAAATTATAATGAAAGTCATTTGAGAAGTCATCCACAGATAGGGAAAATTTCCAGGATCATGTTATGTACCAGTGGGACAGGGGGAGAATAAGAGAGTAGAGACTGGCTCTTAAAAGGAAGACGCTAGAAACTAATTTGACACTAATGTGAGATGTTGAGATTAAAACAGTCTTTGGGTTAAGAACCTGGTGAGAGATGATATCCTTTTTGTCATCCTGTATTTATACTCCAAAACTCTGACACATACATATCAGAACACACCACACACAGCAGTTGGCTTTGTTGGGGTTTAAAGGGATTCAGGAATCCCTGTAGTGCAAACAGTTAATGTGCTCAGCTGCTAGCCAAAACTTTAGAGGTTTGAGTCCACCTAGAGGAACCTTGAAAGAAAGGCCTGGTGACCTGCTTCTAAAAAACTCAGCCATTGAAAACCCTGTGGAGCGTCCCTCTGACACACATGGATTTGCCATGAGTCATAGTTGACTCAGTGGCAATTGCTACTAGTACCGGTATAGGACTTAGTGAAATGGTTAAGAAAAACAACAGCAGCTACACATACATTGAACATTTACCCTGTACCAGCCCTTGTACTATGCCCTTTGGGTCCGTTTCCTCAGTCAAATCATAGAGTAGTCATGGGAGATAAGTATTGTCACTATTCTCTCCATTTCACAGTTGAGGAAGGCAAGACTGAGAGAAGTTAAATGACTTGCCCAAGATCATACACAGCTAGTGCGAAAACGGCATGGGGTGGCATCCTCTGACCTCCTCCAACCTCATGAGGGGGAGAGAGAATCACCATCAGCTCTACAAGGCTTATTCCTATGAGGCCAGACGTGCTTCCACCCTGCAACCTTTTTATCAATTCTGACACCAATCATCCCTCCCACGGCACTCACTATTACTCTGCTGGATTTGATAATTCGTTGCAATGGGCACATAGAACTCATAAAAAATACTCACAATTATGTGGTTTATTACGAAAGTAACAGGGTACAATTTAGGTTCAGGAATGTGCTCAGGATACAGTTCTGCACTCAGGATATAATTGTTCAATCAGGACAGTCTCCCCTCTGCTATTCCCGCAGGCATGCCTCTCTGGCCCTTGGCCTCTTGGCCTGGCCTCTGCTCTCTTTGGGCAAGGGTTGCAAAGCTCTTTTAGCTCCACCAATAGGTACACCTGGTTGCATCCCACTCTGCCAACAAGCCTCCTGCCCAATGGCACTCAGCTTTCTTGCTCTGGGGGCCAGGCAAGCCCACCACTCTGTCTTGTGCCTCTTGGTTCCATTGCTGCCATCTTTCAGCCAGGTATCTCTGCCAGGGCATCTCTGCTGGAGTGTCTCTGCTGGGGCATCTCTGCCAAGGAGGCCGGCTCAGGGATCTTGGGTTCAAGGACATACGCCACTTGACCTCCAGCTCTTCTTTCTTGAAGGCACTGAGATCCCCTTTCTGCCTCTAGGAAGACTCATTTTAAGCCTGGCAAAGTGACAAAACTAACCAATCCCAATATCAGAGTACTACACACCTTATATGTATGGTCCCTCTCAGTAATCTGGAGGGAGTTACAAAGATTATGGCTAGAAAAGCCATGCCAAGTAATTCACTGCACCACAGCTAGGAAGAGATGGAGTCAGAATTTAAACTTTCCAGAGCCTATGCTCTTACCCACTGGATTTCTCTGGGTTCTTGACAGATAAATCCCTTTCCCCAAAAAAAAAAAAAGAAAGAAAGAAAGAAAGCAAGCTTCCTGGGGACTGGATTAGCTGGATAATGGCTTCTGCCCTCCATTTCCTCTGTCCACATAGGCATAGACATTATGGTATAGTGAGATACCCTTCCCCCAGACCATTACCCTCCCTCAGCTGTCAGAGCTGGGAATAGCAATTCTCCCCAGAGGTTTTCTCTTGTCTGGACAGTAACTCAAAGAGAAAGTCAAAGGTAATCGGCCTAATAGTTGGGCAGACATCTTGATAGAGCAATGATAGTAATTGGCTTGAAATGCAGGGAAAAGAACAGTGTTTTATTTGGTCCAGAGGTTCTCCCATACATATCTATTATCAGAACGTTCTCCATCGAGAGCGATGAAAGCCCCTGTGATATGAAACAGAAGGAAAATGTTAGACGGGTGTCAACCAGTGATCACACTAAATATACCTTTGACTCAGGGAAGTCTTTTGATGTGTTTTGAGAGAAGCAGCCTGCTTTCAGAGATGAGTTTCATCTGAGGAGACAACAGAGTGGCTTTCTGTCCTCGTCTGAAGCATAGTACAGAGTTAGTGGAGGCTTCCTCCACTGTGTAAAATCCTGTTTCCTAGGATTACTCCCATGTCTTGCCTTTTTTTTTTTTTTTTTTTTGTCAAGAAAAGTTAAACCAAGTTGACAAAATGAAAAACCAGTATCTTGAGGCTGTTATCATTAGTGGTTGTTGAGTCGATTCTGACTTGTATTGACTCCATAAGTTCTGAATAGAACTGTTTCATAGGGTTTACAAGGCTATGACCTTCCTGAAGCTGATTGCCAGGCTTCTCTTCTGAAACATCTCTGGGTGGTTTTGAACTGACAACTTCCAGCTAGTAGTGAGTTTAACTTTTGTCCCAACTGTTGTTGCTGTTATGTGCCATCAAGTCAGACCTGACTCATAGCGACCCCTCCTTGGGTTTCTGAGGTAGTATCACTACGGAAGTAGATTGCCCAACCTTCCTTCCAAGGAGTAGAAGTTTGAACTTCTGAGGAGTGGTGGTTTGAACCACCAGCCTTCTAGTTAGCAGTCAAGTGCCTTAGGCACTATGCTACCAGACCCTAATAGCTCAATAGTAATATTTGAGGATTGGAGAAAGGAGACTGACTAGGGTAGGCTCCTTTATATTTCAGCAGTAACCAGTAGTTGTTTCCTTTCTTAAAAACTGTAGAAGTACTTCAAATACAAGACCTTCGAAAAAGAAAATGGAAAATACTCTTCATAGCAATTCTTGCTTATTTTGCATTCCCCTACTCTCCAACATACACATGTACACTCAAAAACTTCAACAACTATTTCCTAAACACCTACTATGTAGCAGGCACTGAGATACCTTTGTGAATAATTCAGATCTAGTCTCTTCCTGGTAGAAATTGGTAAGAAAAGACAATAAAAGTCAATTATAGGTATTCTGTGAACAAAGAGGAACAAAGACCCAAAGTTGGAGGAAGTGAGGAAGAAGACACCAGAAGTTAAATATTTTCTAAGCTGAGACATAAGGATAAATACCTTAGGTAAAAATCAGGGAAACTTTCCATCCAAGTGAAGAGCATATGCAAAGACCTCAGCCCTTTTCCATGGAGTTGTAGTGGCAAGGAAGCCCATGGACCTTCACTGCTTTGCCTCTAGAGATGTATGGTTTTAAAAAAAGGGAGGCTTGGCCTCAGAAATGTAATTTTCCACCAAACCATCCCAAAACCTAGATGCTCAGTGAGCAGCAATCTCTACCTCAGGATAGGAGTGACTTCTTAAAATGTACGTAGAGGAATGGCATCCCTCTGTTTAAGACATTCCATTCGCTCTCATGGATCTCAGAATGAAATCCCATTTATACCCTTGAAAAGATAGAGCCAACATCACAGCTATGTGCAGAAACATGAAAGACCTATGGAGAATTGTCTCCCAACACCATATGAAATTGCTGGATTTTAACTTGCATAAAAAACAAGAATTTCATATGGTTCAACTAATGCTTTTTGTGTGAATGAATGATGATAAAATGACACAAATAGGTAGCCACTTGGATGCATTTCAGCCAACCTTGGTAGACCCACCTTCCTGGAGTTTCAGCTGGAAATGTTAATAGTTAAACATTAAAGAATTTGATTTGGTGGAGTTTATAATCCTTTACCTGATCTTGTAAAAGTAAATATATATGTTGTGTTCTTGTCAGAGTGTGAGAAACTAACTCCAACCTGGGTTTGGAAAAAGAGCACTGTGAAGGGAAACACTGTAGAAAGAAAGCAAAATGTCATGGCTTGGTTTTTCAGTCCAGAATGGCAGTAAATGGGAAATTTAGTTTAAAGGGAAAACATGCTTTACCACTCTCAGGTGACTCCATTAGGAACAATTAGACTTCATAGTTTTCATACAGCATCACTAAGTCAATGTTCCCAGTTCCCCATGAGTTGGGTAATGTCACATTCTGGACATGATGGCTTGCATTTTCCTTTTCAGCAGTGCCTAAGGCATTTGACTGCTAACCAGAATCTTGGTGGTTCAAACTCCCCAGCCATTCCTCAGAAGGAAGTTGGGCAACCTACTTCCATAATGATATTGCCTCGGAAACCTAAAAGGGGTCACTATGAGTCAGATCCAACTCCACGACAGTGCTTTGAGCTTTGTTCCATTCTGTTGCATAGGATGGGTATCTGGAAGTCCCTTGTTATTGTTAGTTTCCATGAAGTCAATTCTGACTCATGGTGACCCTGTGTGTGTCACAGGGTTTCCAATGGCTGGTTTTTCAGAAGTAGATCACCAAGCCTTTCTTCCAAGGTGCCTGTGGGTAGGTTTGAACTGCCAACCTTTTAGCTAATAGTCAAGGACTTAACTGTGTTTATTTTTATTTAAGGCAAAAACAAAGATGATGGTGATGATGGGATGATGATAATATGATAATTTTAAAAGAATATGTACAGTTCTGGGCAGAAGTATGTCAACATAACATGATTCCTTATCCCAAATGAAATAAGATTGCTATATAGGTTAGAACAAATATGAACTAATTGATTTTCATGAAATATAAGATTCTTAAAAGTTAGGTATAAAAGGACTTCTTTATAGCCCAAAACCTACTCCTAATGAACCCTAAAATCATACCTATTTTAATCAATCTTGTGTATTTGGATTTTTCTTTTTCTTTTTCTTTTATGGTAAATATGTATGTAAGAAAATGTTTGACATGTGAACAATCTTCACATATACAGTTCAGTGACATTAATTATGTTCATCATGTTGTTCAACCACCATGATTACCCATCCCAAATTATACCATCGCCCTTAACAGAAGCTCAGTGTCCCCTACACATTGATTCCTCCTTTCTCCCTCTCTCCCACCTACCCCTGGTAACACAAATATGCTTTAGTCTCTGTATACTTATATGAAATATCTAGGATTTTTCTTTTATTACAATTCCTTAAAGTAGGTAATATTATTACTCTACAAATTTGAGGCTAGGAACACCCACTGTCATTTTGAAGAATCACCCTCTATAAATGAGGCAAAAGACTGATGATACCCCACATGTCAAACCAAATCTTAAATTGTGGGATGATTTCTAAGGGGCTGACAGTGCTTAAAATTTTTTCAACATTCAAACATGGGAAACTTCACAGTTTTTAAATTCAGACTTCTTTCAGTGTGGCTTCTTTAGAAAAAGCAAAAGTTGCAGCAATACTAGTCTTGCATTCCTGCTTGAATTAGTCAGGTATAGATTAGTGGCTACATCCACACATTGTCCAATTTGTCCTAGGCTCCACTACTCCCTATTGTCTTACATCACTCACTTATGTTCCCTGTAGGCATCTGAGGTTATTACCACTGGTCAATAAAAATGGTGAATTGTTAATTGTTAAATTACTTCTCTAGCAGTCAGAGAAGTCACTGAGTTTCTCTGTTTTCCAGATTCGGTGCAGGACTGTCCACGTAACTGTCATGGGAATGGCGAGTGTGTCTCTGGGCTGTGTCACTGTTTCCCAGGATTCCTAGGAGCAGACTGTGCTAAAGGTATTTGCCACTACTTTCCGGCTATCATTGGAAACCAGAACATAGGTTTCTCAGAGGGGGAAAACTGGGGGCATTAGAGTAGCCTTCCCAGCAGCACATTCCACCTGGATGTCCTGTAAGCCCATGCATACTAGAAGGCCTAACCCTTTGCAAAGATTAAGCTTTGCTATATGACAATTGGCCAATGTACCTATAGGAGCAGGGCTGTTATCCTTGGCACCAAGGTGTACTGAGAAGAAAGATTTGCTAAAAATGAGATGACTGGATTTCCTGTAAAAGCAGAAGTGAATTACCATCACTCCTTTCTTATAATCATTAGCTTCCATGTAATGGAAGATTAAGCATCTCAGGGTTAGTAAATTTCATTCATTCTGGCCAGCTACTCTCTTAATCTAGGAAGTACTATTTATCTTAGTGGAATCGATTTTAAATTGTATTATTAATTTATCTACACTGCTTTGCACAGTGTGGCTGGGGCCCTGGGATTGTTGGGGGAAAGGTAATATAAGAAAGAAAATGATTCTCACAAGTACAGGGAACTAAGAGGTTGCACATCTAGCTTGCAAGGGGCCTTCAGTGTGACTTTTATGCATTTTTGACTCAATACACATACAAATACATACACACATACACACACATAATGTGTGTATCTAGATATATACAAATATAAAATTGAGACAAAACTTTCACAAAATAATACTTGCCTTTACTACATATTTCTTTCCTTTTTTATTCTATTTCTTTTCAAAAAAAAATGCTTGTTATGACTCACCACATTGAATCCCCACCCACTAATAGCTTGCATAACAGTCTGGAAAACAGAGATGAGGAAGTTGTGAGCCCTTGCTCTGGAGTCAGATGATCCTCGGTTCCAATCCCAGCTCTGCCATCTAGTCCTTCTGTCACCTTGAGGAAGTGATTTAACATTTATGAACCTCAGTTTTCTCGTCCAGAGAGTGGGAATGTTCTTCATAAGTTCAATGTGAAGATGGCATGAGATAACACACGTAGAGCTCTTAGAGGGCACCAGGCACATTGACAGCCCTCAAAGGGTGAGAACTCTTTTTGTTATTTTTAATCTATGCTTCATCTTAAAAAAAAAAAAAAATTGTGTTCCAGCGCTGCAGTGATTGAGACAATCAGCTGCTAACCAAAAGATCAGCCCTTTGAATCTACCAGCAGCTCTGCAGGAGAAAGATGAGGCAGTCTGCTTCCATAAAGATTTATAGCCTTGGAAAACCTATGGGCAGTTCCACTCTGTCCTATAGGGTTGCTCTGACTTGGAATTGACTCAATGGCAGTGGGTTTGGTTTGGTTTTCATTAAAAGACCTGCCTGCCGTAATATTCTGAGAGGAGGCAGTTATTAATAAAGCTGCTCTGTAAATGCTAAATAGACCCACTTCTTTTTCCCAACCTCACTACAAATGGCTCAGAAAAATATATATGTTTCCAATATTTTAAATATTACAAAGATTTGAGATTCCCAAACTTATGAATGCTAACTGTCTTACTCTCCTAGGGCTTTTCCAATAAAATAGCACAAATTGATGGCTTATCAGAACAGACACTTATTGTATCACAGTTCTGGAAGCTAGAAATCCAAATCAGAGTATTGGCCAAGTTGAATCCTTCTGAGAGCTCTGAGAGAGAAACTGTTCCGTGCCTTCGAAATCCTAGCTGCTGGGTAGCTCCAGGTGTCCTTTGGCTTGCAGTCACAGCATCACTTGGCGTCCTTCCTCTCTCTGTCTGTGTCTCTTCTGCTGTTTTATACAGACACCACTCATGTAGGATTAGAACCTACCCTACTCCAGTGTGACCTTATGTTAACCTAATTGATAACATCTCCAAAGACCCTATTTCCAAACAAGGTAACATTCACAGCTACCAGAGGTTAGGACTTTAGCATATTGGAACACAATTCAATCCATAATACTAACTGATAAGAGAATGAAGCTCTTTTGGATTTGAAGTTCTGGGTGGAAGTATAGCATGAGACTAAATCCTAAATGATACCACCTACAAAAAAACTTTGTATCACACAATAAAGTGAATATTTCGGTGAGCTTGTAGGATACAAAAGGAGGAAGAAGCCACTGAAAAATTCACGTGGCTTTTTTTTAAGCCTTAACATCTTCCAGCCAATGGCATACAGACACATCATCAAAGTGAAAAACTGGAGCCTGGAGCTCTTAAAACCGGGCACCTCGCTCAGGCTCTGCGTGGGCTGATGGAGCAAGCAGGATGACACAGGGCTCCCCAAGGCTGAGTACTTTTCCTACTGAGGGCTTTAAAGAAAGGAAAACCTCAGTTTCATTCAAATGGCCTTTCTTGAATAATCTAATTTTCCTGGGAGTGAAGGCATTAATGAGAGGAAAGACAGAGTAGTCCTTTTATATGTGGCTGCAAATGGGCTGAACACTCAACTGCACGGGCTGTGAGCTGTAAATGTATATTAACACTGACACACATCGATGTATTATTAATCCTAAAAACCATATGTGCTCTGACTGCACATCCAGGGACTGGCCTTTCAGACCTAAGTACCCTGGCCATTTAAGAACTCTTTGCTCTCAATCCATTTGCAGACGACTGCCCATTCTGCATTATGGATCTGTAATGGGGTGTGCATTTAGCTGCTTAAAAGGACTCTGGATGTGTGTTTTGCATTCACCACCTGAACTGTGGCTGGGCGCACACTCCCAGCATGCATTAGCTGTGGTATGTAATTGATTCTTGTGAAACAAATATTGAGTGGCTGTTAAGGGTAGTTACTCCTCCATGCTCAGGAGCAGTTCCTGCTATTGGGCTTTGACTTGTTGTATATTTTAATTTAGCTGATGATGCGTGCAGAGGACACAAATTGAAGCATTTAAAGAATATAATTGCTTTCCCCTTGCTTCCTCGTTTACTCTTGGCCAAGTTGCCTTAACAGTATTAGGCATACATCTTGACCTTTTTACCCTAATGATGCCTCTCCCTTAGTATTTTTGAAATGGATACACCTTATGCTACTTCACTGCTAACAACACTGTTATTGTTAGATATCCAGTCAATTTCAACTCATCTGACCCCTGTGTGAGAGTAGAACTGCTCTATGGGATTTCCTAAGCTGTCATCTTTATGAAAGCAGATGGCCAGGTCTTTCTCCTGCCGAGCCACTGGGTAGGTTTACACTGCCAACTTTTCAGTTAGTAGCTGAGCATGTTACCATTGTGCCACCAGGGCGTCTTGCTAACAACACTAACTGTCCCCTTATCTAAGCCTCTATTTTCCAAACTTTAATCTTCCCTCTATCACCTTCATTATTTTTACCGAATTCGTGGATCATCAGCATTACTGTTTACTTAACCTAGTTCTTTAAATCAACTCGTGTTTACATAGATAAATTTATTTTAAAAGGAACAATGTGACAACCAAAAATGGAAAAGAGAAAACCAGAGTCAATTGCTATAAATAAAAAATGTTAGATAAAGTGTCTTTTAGTCAACCCCAACTCATGGCAACCCTATGTACAACAGAACAAAACATTGCTTGCCTGGTCCTGCATTATCCTCACTTTTGCCAGCATGTTCAAGTCCATTGTGTGGACTGTTGTCGCTGTTGTGCCAGTTCATCTTACTGATGATCTCCCTCACCCTCCCCTAGTAATTGATTCCTCCTGATGAAGTCTCCAAAGCAAACAAATCGGACAGTATTCTGTAATGATTCATAAGGTTTTCAGTGGCTGATTTTCAGTACATCACCAGGCCTTTCTTCCTTGCCTGTCTTAGTCTGGAAGCTTAGCTGAAATGTATTCACCATCACTACAACATGCAAACCACCACAATATGACAACTGACAGGTGGTGGTAGTAAATATTAGTGCCACCTTTAATCCCATCGAGAGAGTAATATTTTCACTGTAATGAGCATTCAAGCCAAGCCAGCTTCCAGCACACTTCAAGAATTTGGAACTTGGACCTGAGCACTTGTAAGCCAGCCTTGCTTCTAGAGAGACCCAAGGCTTGAACATCTCATCTCATAAATACTGGCTTCTAAAATTAATAAAGAACAAATTCCAGAATATCTTCTGACATCCATTTTGGTCTTGTCTTCCTTTCCTGTCGTCTTTAATCAGTTTTGCTTTCTTCATGTCTGATGTACTTTATGTCATTCCACAACTCATCTGGTCCTCAGTCACTGGAGTTCAATGCATAAAATCGATTCTTCAGATGGTCCCTAAATTCAGGTGTGATATACTCAAGGTCATATTTTGGCTTGCATGGAATTATTTTAATTTTCTTCAGCTTCAAGTTAAACTTGCATATTGAGCAAATGATGGTCAGTTTCACAGTTGGTCCCAGCCTTGTTTTGACTGATGATACTGAGCTTCTCTATTATCTCTTTCCACAGATGTAGTCAATTCAATTCCTGTATATTCCATCTGGTGAGGTCCACTTGTATAGTGATAGTTTATGTTGTTCAAAAAAGGTATTTGTAATGAGCAAGTCATTTGTCATGGAAAGTTCTATTATGCAATCTTCATTGTCATTTTTATCATGAAGATCATATTTTCTAACTACCACTCTATTTTCTTTGTTTCAAACTTTCATATTCCATTCACCAGCAATTATAAATGTATCTTAATTGCATGTTTGCTCAATTTCAGAGTGCAGAAGTTGGAAAAATCCTTAATTTCTTTGTCTTTGGCTTTAGTGGTTGGTACACAAATTTGAATAATAGTCATATTAACTGGTCTTCTTTGTAGGTATATGGGTATTGTCCTATCACTGACAGCATTGTACTTCAGGATGGATCTTGAAATGTACTTTTTGATGATATATGTGATATCATTCCTCTTTAATTTGTCAGTCCTGGCATAGTAGACCATATGATTGTCTGATGCAAAATGGCCAATATTAGTCCACTCTAGCTCACTAATGCCAAGGATGTCAATATTTATATTTTCCATTTCATTTTTGACAACTTCTAATTTTCCTAGATTCATAATATATACATTCCACATTCCAATTATTAATGGATGTTTGCAGCTGTTTCTTCTCATTTTTAGTTAGGCCACATCAGCAAATGAAGGCCCCAAAAGCCTAACTACATCCATGTCATTAAGGTTGGCTCTACTTTAAGGAGTAGCTCTTCCCTGGTCATATTTTGAATGCCTTCCAACCTGAGGGGCTCATCTTCTGCCACTATATCAGACAGTGTTTCCCTATTATTCATAAGGTTTTTGGTGGCCACACCCTTCTTCCTAGTCTGTCTTAGTCTGTCCACTGAAATCTGTCCACCAGGGGGACCCTGCTGGTATTTGAAATACCAGTGGCATATTTTCCAGCATCATAACCACACATAAGCCACCACAGTGCAAAAAACTGTGAGTGAGTGCTTGTGAAACTTGGTCTCAAACAGAGAGTAGCTGAAGTGAATGGAAGAGGTAATGAGGTAAAAGGGCTGAACAGACTCCAAAGGCCAGCTTGAGAGGACAAAGTAAAATATTACAATGAAATGTGCAAAGACCTGGAGTTGGAAAATCAAGGGGGAAGAACATCTCTTGGAATTTCTTAAGCTGAAAGAAGTGAAGAAAAAAATTAAGCCTCAAGTTACAATATTGAAGGATTCTATGGGCAAAATATTGAATGACACAGAAAGCATGCAAAGAAGATGGAAGGAATATACAGTCACTGTACCAAAAAGAATTGGTTGGCATTCAACCATTTTGGGAGATAGCATATAATCAAGAACCAATGGTATTGAAAGAACAAGTCTAAGCTGCACTAAAGGTGTTGGCAAAAAACAAGGCTCCAAGAATTGACGGAATATCCATTGAAGTGTTTCAATTAATGAATGCAGTGCTGGAGATGCTCACTTGTTTATGCCAAAAAAATTTGGAAGACAGCTATCAGGCCAACCCACTGAAAGAGATCCATATTTGTGCCCATTCCAAAGAAAGATGATTCAACAGAAGTGGAAATTATCAAACAATATCATTAATATGGCATGCAAGTAAAATATTTTAAGATAATTCAAAAATGATTACAGCAGAACATCAATAGGGAATTGCCCAAAATTCAAACCACATTCAGAAGAGGGCATGGTGTAAGGAATATCATTGCTAACATCAGATGGATCTTGGCTGAAAACAAAGAATATCTAAGAGATATTTACCTGTGTTTTAATGACTGTGCAAAAACATTCCACTGTGTGGATCAAAACAAATTATGGACAATAATTTGCAAGGAATAGGAATTCCAAATTATTTACTTGTGTTCATAAGGAGCCTATACATAGAACAAGAGGCAGTCGTTTGAATAGAACAAGGGAATACTGCATGGTTTAAAATCAGGAAAGGTGTGCATCAGGGTTGTGTCCTTTCACCGTACCTATTCAATCTGTATGCTGGCAAATAATCTGAGAAACTGAACAATATGAAGAAGAATGTGGCATTGGAGTTGGAAGAAGACTCATTAACAACCAAGCTGCAGTATGCAGATGATACAACCTTGCTTGGTGAAAGTAAAGAAGACTTAATGATGAAGATCAAAGACTGCAGCCTTTTGTATGGATTATACCTCAACGTGAAGAAGACAAAAATCCACATGAGTGGATGAATAAGCAACATGATAAATAGAGAAAACATTGAAGTTGTCAAGGATTTCATTTTACTCCGATCCACAATCAATGCCTATGGAAGTAGCAGTTAATAAACCAAACAGCGTATTGCATTGGGGCAAATCTTCTGCAAAAGTCTTCTTTAAAGTATTTAAGACCAAAGATGTCACTTTGAAGGCTAGGGTACACCAGGCTCAAGCCATGGTATTTTCAATTGCCTCATTTGCATGTGACAGCTAGACAATGAATAAGGAAGACTACAGAAGAATTGATGCATTTGAATTGTGGTGTTGACAAAGAATATTGAATGAACATGGACTGCTAGAAGAATGAACAGATCTGTCCTGAAGGAAGTATAGCCACACTGCTGCTCAGAAGAGATAATGGCCAGACTTCTCTCATTCTTTGATCAGTCATCAGAAGGGACCAGTCCCTGGAGAAGGATATCATGCTAGGTAAAGTAGAGAGTCAGTGAAAAAGGTGAAGGCCCTCAATGAGATGGACTGACACAGTGGCTGTGACGATGGGCTCAAGCACGGCAATGATTCTGAAGATGGCACGGGACCAGGCAGTGTGTTGTTCTGTTGTATGTAAAGTTGCTATGAGTTGAAACCAACTCAATGGCACCTAACGACAAAAAAAAAAAAAAAAAAAATTAATTCTCCAGCTAAACCTCTGTGATGAAGGAATAAACTAGTAAAACTAGGCACACAGATTATACTATACCTGCTATAACAGGGAAGTCTGATGATTATTCCATAATTTACTTGAGATACATTAACTTGCACTTCAGATTGCTTCAAATTGGCTCATTCACCCAGGGATCTAGTTAAAATGCAGTTTCTGATTCAGTACATCTAGAGCACAAGTGCTAACTCTCAGCAGGGGGTTGAACCAGAATGAACCAGTTTGAAGCCCTGTTTCAAATAACTATGAATAGTTATTAAGTAATAAATATGTATCAGACATTGTACAAAGTAATAAATTC
The DNA here is from genome assembly GCF_000298275.1 of Orycteropus afer afer. Taxonomy (NCBI): domain Eukaryota; kingdom Metazoa; phylum Chordata; class Mammalia; order Tubulidentata; family Orycteropodidae; genus Orycteropus; species Orycteropus afer. Next base: position 5,986,729 of record NW_006921649.1, read on the forward strand.
TTCTCTATCCTCATCAATGAGGTAAATTCTATTTTAGCCAACCCCCTCAATTTTTAAACTCTTATTTTGAAATTATTTTAGACTTACAGAAATGTTGCAAAAATAGTACACAGAGCTCCCATACAGAGAGTCCACCCAGCATTCCCTAATGTTAACATTTTATATAGCCATAGTTCAGTTCAGGAACCCTGGTGGCACAGTGGTTAAGCACTTGACTGGTAACCAAAAGGTTGGCAGTTCATACCCACCGGCGGCTCCATGGAAGAAAGATATGGCAGTCTGCTCCTGTAAAGATTAGCCTTGGGAACCTTCTGGGGCACTTCTACTTTGTTCTGTAGGATCACTGTGAGTCAGAATCAATTCAATGGTGATGAGTTTGGTTTTGGTATAGTTCAATTATTAAAATTAGGTAATTAACATTGATGTAATGTAACTAGTTCACAGATTTTTTCCTAGTTTGCCTTTTTTTTTCTGGTCCAGGATCCAAACCAGGATCCCACATTGTTGTTGTGTATCATTGTTGTTGTTGTTGTTGTTATGTGCCATCGAGTTGGTCCCAACTCATAGCAACCCCTCCTTGGGTTTCTGAGGCAGTATCACTATGGAAGTAGATTGCCCCATCTTCCTTCCGAGGAGTGGCTGGCTGGTGGGTTTGAACCGCCAGCCTTCTAGTTAGCAGTCAAGTGGTTAGCCACTATGCTACCAGAGCTCCCTCTAATCCATAGAAGTTCTCTGGTCTTTCTTTGCCTTTCATGCTCATGACCCTTTTGAAGAGTGCTGTTCAGTTATTTTGTAGTATCTCCCTCAGTCTGTGTTCATCTGATGTTTTCTCATGATTTAAAACCAAAAGCCAAACTCACTGCCATCAAGTTGATTCCGACTCATAGCAACCCCCTTTGGGTTTCCAAGGTGGTAAATATTTACAGAAGTAGATTGCCCAACCTTCCTTCTGAGGAGTGGCTGGTGGGTTTGAACTGCCAGCCTTCTGGTTAGCAGTCAAATGCCTTAGGCACTATGCCACCAGAGCTCCTTTTCTCATGATTAGGCTGAGGTTATGGATTCTTAGCAAGATGCTGGGCCTTCCTTAGTGCATGTTATCAAAGGTGTACCTCAAATATTTAACAAGGAAAAAAAAAGTGTGGATGTGTGTGCATGAGTGTGTGTATATGTGTGAACATAAGTGTGATTATGTGTGAGAGAATGTATGTGTGTGTGAGTGTGTGGATGTATGTGAGTGTTAGTGTATCTTTCCCTCCGATACATAAGTGTGGATGTATGGGCATGAGTGTATCTGTGTAAACGTGTGATCATGTGTGAGAGAGAATGTGTGTGTGTGTGTGTGTGAGTGTTAGTGTATCTTTATCCCCCTGATACATAACGCAGAGGGGCAGAAGACTCCCATTGTGTCCTTCACAACCTGTCAGTAGTATTGAAACAATGTATGAGCCCAAGAAGCTAAGTGTTAGCAGGAAGTAAGGTGGAGCAGACAGGATGAGGTAATCGCGTCAGCAAGTGAAGAGAAGAAAACAGTTGGTCCTAAGTCTCCTGTTGCGCATTTCCTATCTGAGGTCTTGGATTACTTCCCATCTTTCTGGATCAAAACTCTTCAGAGGCCCTAAACACAAGGTCCTCCCTCATCACAAGTTCTCACTCACCTCTGTCCCTTCACTGACGGCTGTACATGGGAAGTCTGGAGCTCTGACAGTTTCTGCTATTGCAGGCAACAACAAGCAAACTAAGGCCCTCCTGCCAGGGGGAGAATTTGCCACGTTAGCAAGTGAGATTCCTATCACATCTGAGTGACTGGTTATGTGTCCAAGTGACAGAATACGGATTTACTCACTTGACCTCATGCTACACCTCCCGTGCCCTCAGATGCATGGTGCAAGCGGCAGTTCCTTCTTTTTATGAACCTGCCAGTCTGCATCAAGTATCTGAAGACACCCTGGCAGTGAATGGAAGAATCCGTTAGCATACATTGGCCAAGCATTCATTCTGCAGCCCCCACTGGGCTGGGATCCTGACAGCTCAAAAATCAGAGGACTGTATAATGGTTCTAACACATTTGTTCCAAGTTGATAGAAGGTATGACTTATTCATGATGCCACAAATATTTATTATATGTCTACTATGAGCCCCACTTCCTGGCAGTTTGCTATATGGTGATAGCTTGCACATGGCTACGATGCTGGAAGCTATTTCACCAGTATTTCAAATATCAACAAGGTCACTCATTGTGGACAGGTTTCAGTGGAGCTTCTAGATTAAGATAGACTAAGAAAGGCCTGGTGTTCGAATTCTGAAAATTAGCCACTGAAACCTTTGTGGATCACAACAGAATATTATCCAAAACAGTGCTGGAAGATGAGCCCCTTAAGTTGGAAGGTACTCAAAACACACATTGGCCACAAGAATGGACTTGAACATACTAACAATCATGAAGATGGCAGAGGACTGAGCAACATTTCATTCTGTTGTATGTGAAGTCACCATGAGTGGAGAAGACTGGATGACAACTAACAGCAACTATGAGCTGGTACAGGCAATCCCCAAGTGACGAATGTCTGACTTAACATGCAATCCATGGCAAACCATCCCCATAATAAATTTATATTAAAATTTTCAGGTACATGCAATTGTTTGTAATAAAAATGGGTACTATTTTGCAATGCACATTAAAACATTGTTATTACTACATTATTATGTTAAAGATATTTTAGTGTATCTGGAAGTGTTTGTTTCTTTAATGTGTTTTGTGCATAGGAAGATACACTGTATATCTACTAAGACAAACATGACTGTTGGGCATTAGATACAAACCATACCTAACAATTCCAACTTATGTACAAATTTGACTGAAAGACAGATTTAAGAATGGAACTCATTTGTAATCTGGGGACTGTCTGTATTGCACCAACCGTCAGAAATAAAATGAGCAAGATAGCCACAAGCCGTCTTCTGAGAGCTTCTTGTCTAATGAATGTGTGTGAAAAGCAAGTGGGAAATGTAATTCCACATCCAAAATGCTGTGGTGGAGACTTTGAATGCTATGAATATGACTGAGTAGAAGATAAGGAAGTTTATGTAACAGTGAGGTATGGATGTATGAGGTTAGCCAATGAGTATCAAAGAAGGTAGAGAAAATTCTGAGGAGAAGGAACAGAGTAAAGGAACTACATGAAACAGTGTCATTCAGTAAGAAATTAAAAAAAAAACAAAACACTGTCATCAAGTCGATTCTGACTCATAGCGACCCCCATTGGGTTTCTGAGGTTATAAATCTTTACAGAAGTAGATCACCCCATCTTCCTTCCATGGAGCAGCTGGTTGGTTTGAACTGCTGGCCTTTTGGTTAGGAGCCAGAGGCCTTATCCACTACACCACCAGAGCTCTATCATTCACTATAGAAGTTCATTAATTGTGCAACATAATAATCATTATGCCAGATTTCAAGATAGAGTAAAAAGAATATTTCTTCCCTAGTAATTTGTACCATTTTCCTTCAGGTGCCTCTTCTGTCCAGCTCTAATTGTACTTATTATTCAAGTCATTGTTTATTCTACATTTTATTATTATCATTCTTCTTTCTCACCATTTTCATGCTATTTATTTTGTATTACAGGTTTTTAAATTACTATTCCTTTTCCTTTTATTTGACGGTCTTTTGTTTACTTAAGACGCTTTCCTGAGTTGTTTATAAAGCAGCCTTGTATTTAAAAAGATCTGAGCTTCCAACTTTTCTGTTTTGACATTGGCTCCTCAGATGGCTTTTCTGGGCTGAACTGAAGGCCCCAACCTGCAGCAGAAACTTCACACACCAGAGTCGTAGCTGTTAGGGAATGCATATTTAATAGCTATTAGAAATGACAACTCCTGCTGCTGAGCAGCTGTCAGTGGAGGCCCAGAAATGTCATAACCACAATAACATAAAGTCTTCTCTCTAGGGGTTGCTCTCAGTTCCTCCCCAGTTTCTTCAGAGCCTTGAAAAAAAGGAGAATGGCAATCTTGCAATTTTTCTTGTGACAACTGGCAAATGTACCCATTACCCAGTCCTTAGTGGTCAACTTCTGGGAGCTCTGGTGGCATAGTGGCTAAGGCACTTGACTGCTAACCAGAAGGCTGGTGGTTCAAACCCACCAGCCACTTCTCGGAAGGAAGATTGGGAAATCTATTTCTATAGAGATACCGCCTTGGAAACCCAAGGAGGGGTCTCTATGAGTCGAATTAACTTGATGGCAGTGAGTTTGGGTTAATGGCCAACTTCTAGCGCTAAAATCAAACTATCATCATTATCATATTGTTGTTGTTAGTTTCTGTCAAATTGGCTCCAACTGATTGCTACCCAATATCCAAGAGAATGAAATGTTGCCTGATTGTATACCATCTTCACAGTCATTGGGAAGTTCAAGTCCATGTTGCAGCCATTGTATACTTTGAGTGCCTTTCAAGGGACTCAATTTCCATCACTATAGCAGACAATATACGTTTGTGACCCATAGCTTTCATTGGATAATTGTCAGAAGTACGTAAACAGGTCTTTTTTCCCAGTCTGTCTTTGCAAAAAAAGACATGGGGTGGCATCCTCCTCTGACCTCCTCCAGCTTCAATAGGGAAAAACAGAATCACCAGCAGCAGCCCAAGGCTTAATCCTATGAGACTAGACATGCCATCACCTTCTAATCTTTCTACGAGTTCTGACACCAACCATCCCTTCCACAGCACTCACTACTTTTCTGCTGGGTTCAATGATTCATCCCAATGACCACACAGAACTTACAGACAATACTCGTGATTATGGGGTTTATTAGGGAAGTAACACATAATTCAGGTTCAGGAACACTCTCAGGATACAATTCTTGGATCAGAACAGTCTCCCCTCTGCCATACCCTCAGGCACACATCTCTGGCCCTTGACGTCTTGGCCTAGCCTCTGCTCTGCTTGGTTAAGTGTTACAAAGCTCTTTTAGCTCTGCCAATAAGTGCACCTAGGTGCACCCCACTCTGCCAGCAAACCTCCTGCCAAAGGCACTCAGCTTTCTCGCTCCATGGCCAGTGAGCCCATCGCTCTGTCATGTGCCTCTTGATTCCGCTGCTGCAGTCTCTGCTGGTCATCTCTGCCATCTCTCTGCCAAGGCGGTCCAGTACAGGGATCTAGGGTCCACGGATGGGCTCCACTGCACCTCCAGCTCTTCTCTCTTGAGAGCAATGAGATCCCCCCGTCTGCCTCTCAAACCAACTCATTGCCATTGAGTTGATTCCAACTGATAACGACTCCCGTTGGGTTTCCAAGGTGGTAGATCTTTACGGAAGTAGATTGCCCTATCTTCCTTAAGCAGAACAGCTGGTGGGTTTGAAACACCAATCTTCTTGTTAATAGTAAAATGTCTTAGGACTGTAGGAGGGCTCATTTTAAGTTCAGTGGAATGACAAAAATAACCAGTCCCCACATTAGAGATCCATGCACCTTATTGGCACAGTCCCACCCCACAAGTGCTCCATGTACCTTACTTAAATAACTATCAAACTATCCAATCCCCTTGGTGGGCCACAAGCACCTAACATTTGCATAGTTCCACCCAGTAATCTGGTGGGAGTCACAAAAATCATGGCTAGTAGAGCCATACCAAGTACGGTATGCACCACAATCTTAAGTCTAAAAGCTCTGCTGAAACCTGCCCATCATAGGTGACCCTGCTGGTATATGAAACACTGGTGGCATAGCCTCCAGTATAACACACAAGCCACCTCAGTACATTACAAACCTCGGTGATACTGTGGGTTCTTTTCTAGACTACCACAATAAAGCAAATACTGCAAAAAAAGCAAGCACATGAACTTTTCAGTTTCCCAATGCATATATAGGTTTACACTGCACTGTAGTCTATTAAGTATGCAATAGCATTATGAAAATGTTTGAAATATCATGAGAATTACCAAAATGTGACACAGAGACACAGAGTGAACAGATACTGTTGGAATATCAGTGCTAATAGACTTGCTCAACAAAGGGTGGCCACAAACTTTCAATTTGTAAAAAACACAGTATCTGCACAGTGCAATAAAATGAAGCACAATAAAATAAGGTATACCTGTAGGAGAAACTGAGAGATGGGTGTGACAACATCATCATAGCTGACATGTGTTCAGCTCTCACTATGTATCAAGCACTGCACTAAGCATTTACATAATTTTCTCATTTCATTGTCAATTGGCTTATTTTTTTCATTCTTATTTTTCATGGTAAAACATGTATAATATGCCATTTAAGTTTACAATTCAATGGCATTATTTATATGGTGTGCAAGTTTCATCACCATCTGTTTCCAAAACTCTTTTATCTCCCTCAAAGAGAAACTCTGGACCCATTAAGCAATAACTCTCCCTTTGCCCCTCTCTTTAGCCTCTAACCTGCTTTATCTGTTTATGAATTTGCCTATTCTAAATATTTCATGTAAGTGGAATGGCACATCTGTCCTTTTGTGTCTGAATAACACTATTTTATAGATGATTATTATACCATTTTATAGATGAGAAAAATGTGACACAGAGAGGTTAAGTATCTTGTTCAAGAGCACTCAGCTAGCAAACGGTATTGCTGAGATTCAAACTAGGCAGTCCAACTTAGGCTCTTAACCATTAGACCAGCAAAGACGTAGACCTTGGAAGATGTTGAGACATAAACATTTGCTTTGGAGTCAGTGTAGGTGGTGGCTACATACTAGGATTCTGAGTTTGAATCCAAGAAAATTCTTTTCTAGGCAGAAAGTTGCAGAGCTGGCATTTGAAACAAATTCCATCAGACTTCAGAGCCTGCTGCTCCTACCATCTCCAGGATACAGTCCATCACCTTCATCTCCCAAATCATCATTTCCCAACTCCTGTTTCATTGATCTCTAATGTTCTCAACTACATTTCTCCTGTCCATCCTCACAGTCACCACCTCTCCCAATGGCATTCTTCATCATACCACCACCAGAGTTCTCTGAGAGCTCTTAAGTGTGTGCATTACTCTCCTCAAACACTTTCAATAGCTCCCAATTGCCTCCCAAAATTGTTTGCAATCTTTGATTATAAGAAGTATATTGAGGGAGATTTTTAATAATGCATATTCCCCAGTTCCTCTCCAGTGTCATCCAACTCTGAATTTAAAGGGCTGTATGAGGTTCAGTAATGTGCGTTGTAATCAGCCTCCCACGGGACTCAGATGAAGGTGGTCAGGGGACACATTTTGAGAACAAAGAACCAATTTTTTGGAATAATTTTCAAGGTCTTCCATGACCTAACCTACTTGTATACCATCCTCTTCCACGAAAGGTTCCACGTAGGTTTTAGCCTCCCCAGACACTAGTTCCTCGTAGAGTGTGATAGTCCTGCTTCTTCCTATTTGCTCATACTTTTACCACAGATAAGATGTTCTTGTCAGTTCCAACCTTTCCTATCAAAGTACTGCTCATCCTTGAAGGCCAAGTTCACATGTCGCCACCTCATTGAAGAATCCCTCAGTTACAACCTAATAATCACACAAAGCTTGGCAATGCCTTGTCTGTGATCCTGGCTTCATTTTGTGCCTGACAGTTACCTTAGTTTCTCTGGATGGATTATAAGCTTCTAGAAGTCCTTTTTGTATCTCTTTGTAACTACCTTGGTATCTAAGATATAGTATGTGCTCACTAAATATCTGGTAATGTGAATGTAGGGGACAAAACTTACAAAAATGAAATATTGCCAGAGTGGTAGAGAACAAGGTTCTAATTTATGACATTAATCATGCAGTTATAAATCAATCATCTTTGATCCAAAAATTTAAAGAAAGGGAGAGAGGCAACAGGGGAGGTTCAATGAAAAAAAGAAGGAAAGATTAAAATTTACAGAAAAATATTATTTATATAGCAGTTCACATGTATTATATCAGAATAGCAAAGTTATAAAGAATGAAAGCTGTAGAGTTTGCATTTTCTAGGTTGGAATCCATGCTCCTGTAATTAACTACATCCATTTTAGAAACTTAATCTCTCTGAGCCTCAGTTTTCTCATCTGTAAAGGAGCAATAGCAATTCTACCTACGAGGTTGTTGTGAGGACTGAAAGGTAATTATGTGTAAATTGTGTAGATTAGTGCTTAACATATATTAAGTATTCTATAAATATAAAAAACCAAACTAAACTCACTGCCGTCAAGTGAATTCGACTCATTGTGATCCCTCCTTGGGTTTCTGAGGCAGTATCTCTACGAAGTAGATTGCCCGATCTTCTTTGAGGAATGGGTGGAGGGTTTGAACTGCCAGCCTTCTGCTTAGCAGTCAAATGCCTATTAATCTTTACAAAAAACTTATAAAATCATTATGATTATGATGATCATCCTCCCCCCCTTTCAATTTTATTTATAATATTTTGTTTTTCTGCTTTGGGTGCAAATTTACGAAGCAGATTTATTTTACTTTCAACAGCTCATGCACATTTGATTTCACAGCCCAATTACCATCCCCAACCATAAAAAACTCTTCTCCCCTCTCCTCCCTGTGACTACTGCCTCCTGGTGCCCTTCTTATCCATGCATTCCTGTCTGTCCAACTTTCCCTCTATGTGAATGCTGTCCCTCTGATGTCTCATGGCTGGTTGATCTAAGGGGTACATCTCCCTAGAGTAGGTGGGTGCATCTCCCTGGGGTAGGTGTTCTGCATGTAAGTCTTTCTACTGTTGGGCTGAGAGCCAATCCACAGAAGGGAGTCCATTCCTAGGCCTGAAGGATAACCTGGGGCCATAGTCTCGGGGGTTCCACCAGTTTCTATCTGACCAGTAAATATGACCCTATTTTATAGACAAAGAAATAAGACAGAGAAAGTAAGCTACTTGTCAAAAGTCACATACCAAAGGCCAGATTTTGAGGTCATGTCTGCCTGACTCCAAAGCACAAAAGAGAGAGACATAGCAGGGGGGCCCCTGAATAGACAGCTGTGACCATCTCAAGTCCCCAGTATTTACTCCAGATAGCTCAGGCTGTCTGACCTCACTGGCCAGCTCTGCTTTGTAATCTGTTTTTCCTGTCTCCCCACCATTCTCTCTGCCAGGAAGTCTTTGTAGGCATTTCTCTGTGTGTGTGAGAGAGTGATGACAAGCTCACTAGTCCCTTTCCTCAAGGTGATGTGATCCTTCTCTACCACCTCAGAAATGCCTCCCTTAAAATTTCCTTGGCAGAGAAGTCACTTTCCCCTTTCCCAGCCCATCTCACTCCCTCAGTGAATGAGGCTTGGGTCCCATCTGTTCTTCCTGGGATGTTATAGACACATCCTCATTGTTCCTTCAGACCCTCCATCTTGTATACCTGTCTCCCTGTGCCACCCCACCCCACCATCTCCATTAATGCAAATGGCTCCGGAGCTGTCACTGCTGCCCTCAGCAGTCATCCTCTAGCCCACTGTAGTTTGATGGCCTGTCTTAGTTACCTAGTATTGCTATAACACAAATACCACAAGTAGGCGGCTATAAAGAACAGAAATTTATTTTCTCTCAGCTCTGGAGGCTAGAAATCCAAGTCAGGTTTTATGCTATGTTAATTCCTTCCTTTTTGGTAGCCCTGCACATCTCTTGGTTTCTTGGCATCATCATGGGTGTGAAATCATCATCATAGCTGACATGTATTTAGCTCTCACTATGTGTCAAGCATTGCATTAAGCATTTACATAATTATCTCATTTCATTACCAATTGCCCTATTTTTTAATTCTTATTTTTTGTGTTAAAATATGTATTACTTAAATATGCCTTGGCTTGTAGATGCTCCTCACATGGCATCTGTCTTCCCCTAGTGTGTGTGTGTCTGTGTCTGTTCTACTCTTTTCATAACTCAAGTGATTAGGTTTAGGATCCACCCTATACTGGTATGACTTCATTAACACAACAAAGAAAAACCCTGTTTCAAAATAGGATCACATCCACAGGTACAAGGGCCAGGAATTTAACACATACTTTTGGGGGCCACAATTCAATCCGTAACATGTGTGAATCTGCCTCACTCCCCCAGCTCCCACCCCCCATTTTTCTGACCTGAAGAATTGGGTGGGAATTCCTTGGCAGTGAGGGCCCCTGCAGACAGGCTTGAAGCAGGTACACTCAGTACCTGCTTTGCAGAACATGACCAAGCAGACACACCTGGCAAAGTCAATTTTCATAAATAGTAAAAGAAAAATTGCTATCACGTACTGAAGATGAACTGCACGCCAGGCAATGTGTTAAGAGTTTTACGTGAATTATCTCTTTCCACCCTCATAGCAGACATTGTTATCATCCCCATTTCACAGCTAAGAAAACTGAGACTCAGAGAAAGTTAAAACACTTGCCAAGTCTGGCTTTAGAACTACTACTAGCTCACTGCTTCCCACACTTGAATGTGTATCTGAATCACTGCAGGGCTTGTTTACACACAAATGGCTGGGCTCCATCCTGCAATTTCTAATTCAGTAGGTCCCCGGATCCTTAGCATTGGCTTCACTGGGAATTTATCAGAAATCCAAAGTCCAGGCCCCACCATCTGAATCAGTATCTGCATTTTAACCAGAGCCCCAGGTGATGCATGTGCACAAGTTTGAGAAGCAACTGTTTTCAATAGCATTGCCCTTAGACCTGGGTGAACCAGTTCATTCCAGCTTGGTCCCCTGATGAGAATCTGCCTTTCCATTTCAGATATACTGAAATGAAATCTACATTTTAACCAAAATCTATATTTATGTACACATAAGAATCACATGGGGATCTTAACTTGTTAATAGATTTTGATTCAGTGTATCTGGAGTAAAACAAAACAAAACCAAACTCACTGCCATCAAGCCAATCATAGTGACCCCCACTGAGTTTCCAACACTGTAAATCTTTACAGAAGTAGACTGCCTCATGTTTCTTCCTCTGAGTACTGAAGGGTTTGACCCACCAACCTTATATCTGGGGTAGAAATGCAAATTTTCAGCAGGGGATCGAGTTAGAATGAACTGATTCCAGGTCTTGTTTACATTGTAAAGAGATTGAGTGTCCACAGTCTCACTCAAAAAAAAAAAAAAAAAAAGGAAGAAGAAGAAGAAGAAAAAGAAAATCTCACTGCCATCAAGTTTATTCCAAATGTCTTAACTGCTATACTGCCAGAGCTCCTGGCAGTCTCATAGCTGGCTTTAAAAAAAAAAAAAAAAAAGGAATGGGATTTAGGCTGTCTAACTCATAAGATGAACCTGCCAAGTACCTGCTGGTGAGACAGCAGTGAACAAAGCACACCCTCTGTGTCTTCAGGAAGCTTCCATCCTCGTGAATCCCTAAACCAAACTGCTGCTGTCAAGAGCTGCTCCATAGAGTTTCCAAGACTCCAGAGAAGCATACTGCCACATCTTTTTCCCATGGAGCGGATGGATGGTGGATTCCAGTCACTGACCTTTTGGTTGGCAACTGATCACTTTAACCACTGCGCTACCAGGGCTCCTTCTCCTTCTGGATAATGGGACACAAATTATTTGAAAACTCCTCCTGATGCTTGAATCTCAATAAAATTGAAAAGCTACTTCTCTGTGGATGTGAGTGGCAGAATAGCTTACTGTGTACTGAGAAGAATTTAAATATTCATTACGTAACGAATGCCGTTGAGTCACTAAAAACAACAACAACTTAGACTTTTCTTAAGAACAGCTTAAGTACTTATCGATTGAGAACTTTTATAACTCTCAAAATGGAGGCATCCTCATATCTCTACAGGTATTTTAAATGAATTGAATTAATCATAGGCTTAAAAGTCTCTTGCGATCTTCGTTAACTTCCCTGGGTTTAATTAAAACATCTGTGCACTTTTAATTTATCGATTCATCCAACTCATATGTCATGTTTTTAACACACCCCAGCATGCTCTGCATCATTTTTAACCCGATTTCCACTTAACTAAAGCAATTAAATTCACCCCGGATTAATTAAAGCATCCATACTTTCGTGCTTAAGTCAACGTGTGCTTCTTTCCCCACATGGCTCCTGGATGTCAGAGATTTGACACACCTGATGAGTTTTTTTGTCCTTCTGGAAATTCTTCCCTGAATCGCTTTCTTGCTTATTAATGTGCCATTTGACAGAGCTGGAATGGGGAAGCTGGTGTACCTGAACTTTGGCCCTCTGAGCCAGGGATCCTGACCCCATCTGTCAGAATTTGTCCTGTTTCCTTTCTTCATGGGATTCCTGCTGGATTTTGCCTCCACTGAGACTAACTCAATTGTCTGAGTATTCTGGCAAGAGGAGGGGGGCTGTTGGGTCAGAGGTGATTATGAGGTCAGACTGGCTGGTGACCTTTGCATTTGCACTTTTGTAATTGCTCCATAGTCCTGCTTTCTAACTTCCTTCATCATTCTTCTCCCTACACAGACAATCCATGCTGCCCTGCCCACTGATAGATAGGAAAAACTAAGGTGCCCAGAGGGTCAAAAGTCTCCTCTGCTGGGCACATTGAATCAGAGAACTGTCCAATTACTGACAAATTAGCCTCCTGAAAGCTAGTTTGGATTTCTACTCTCAGCAATAGTGTTTGACAGAGTCTGGCATCCCTAGGTGGTACAAACAGTTAAGGTGTTTGGGTGCTAACAGAAATGTTCAGCTCAGAGCATTGAACTGGTTCATTCTGGTTCAATCCGCTGCTGAGAATGTGCATTTCCATGCCAGTTATACCGAACTGAGGAGACCTGGTGGTACAATGGTTAAACACTCAGCTGCTAACCAAAAGGTCAGCAGTTAGAACCTACAACCCACTCCTCGGGAGAAATATGCAGCAGCCTGCTTTTGTAAAGATTTACAGCCTCAGAAACTCTTTGGGGAAATTCTATTCTCTCCTATTTGTTGTTGTTGTTATGTGCCGTCGAGTCAAACCCGACTCATAGCGACCCCTCCTTGGGCTTCCGAGGCAGTATCACTACGGAAGTAGGATTGCCCAACCTTATAGGATTGCTATAAATCAGAATTCAAATTTAAGTTTGAGCCCACCCAGAGATGCCTCAGAAGAAAGTCCTGGAAATTTACTTCTGAAAAATTAGTCATTGAAAACCTTATGGAACACAGTCCTATGCTGACGCTATGGGGTTGCCATGAGTTGAGTTGATTTGACAGCCACTGATTTGTTGGTTTCTCCTCAGCCATGGCAGCTTTGGGTATTATCAGTCTTTTTCCTTTCTTCCAATCTGGTCAACCAAGAATTATTTCTCATTATTTTAGTCTACTAAATACTCAATTAACTCTTAATGAATTCTCTTTTTATACTTTTCTTGGCAACCTATATTGTTTCTGTTTATGGCCTTTGCCCAGGTTTTCATTCATGTGTCTCATTTTATTGATTTGTAAGAGCTGTATATATATATATCTCGCATATTGAATCTTATTCTGTAATATGTGTTAAAAATATTTCCTCCCAGGGTTGCTTCCTTCTTAGTTTTGTTTAGAGTGTCCTTTGTCATAGAGATTGAAATTTTTCAGCATCAGATTTGATCTTTCCTTTTTTCTTTCATGGTTTCTAGAATTTATGTCTTTTTACATGCTACCCTCCCCAAGAAAATAAAGTCAGTCTTCAATATTTTCTTCTAAATTTTTCTGGGAGTTTTTTTTCTATTTAGATATTTATAATAAAGGTCAAACTATTCTCTCTCAACTGAATTGTCAATTGCAGGGATCTAGCTATAATCAAACTCACCTTTTCTAACACCAAACTATTTTAAGTCACAGCTTAGGAAGGCAATGGGGGTAGTAGTTTTGGTTTCAAAGACATTGAACTTTTTTCCCCGTGATTCCATGACCCAGATATTACATCCTTAATGTTTCAGACAATTGAGGCTGCTGCTTTCTCTATGGCTGTTCCCTATCACCTGGCTGAGCTATTAGCCAGGGCTTTGAACTACTTCATTCAGTGCGACCCCTTGCTGAGAATTTGCCTTTCTACCCCAGATATACTGAATGAGAATCACCTGGGGCTCTTGTTAAACTGTAGATCCTTGGGGGATCCTGTTAAAATGTAGATTTTTCACTTAGTGTATCAGGGATGCAAAAGTAAATTCTCAAAACAGGGTGTCAAAACAGAATGAACTGATTCTAAACCCTGCTATTAACACATAAGTTTTTGTTGTTGTTTCAGTTGCCTTCAAGTCAGCTTCAACTAGTAAACACCCGATATGGTGGTCCCATGTATAATAGAACAAAACATTGTGGCACAGGACCAGGAAATGTTTTGTTCTGTTATACATAAGACCACCACATAAGGTCTCCATTAGTTGAAGCTGACTTCAAGCCAACTACGAGAGCTCTGTTAGTGTAGTGGATAAGGCACTTGACTGTTAACTGGAAGGTCAACAGTTCAAACTGACCAGCTGCTCTGTGGAAGGAAGACAGGATGATCTACTTCCATAAAGATTTACAGCCTCGGAAACCCAATGGGGGTCGCTATGAGTTGGGTCTGACTCCACGGCACCTAACAACAATGAGTTGGAAATGACTTGATGATAGTGAGTTTGGTTTAGGTTCTTTTTATGCCACATTCATAATCATTTGTATGTTTGAATCCACTGTTGTGGTTCTTGTATCAATACATCTCATTGAGTGTTTCCCTGATTTATTCTAACCCTCTACTTTACCAAAGAGATTGGTCTTTCCTGATGCATCCAATAGTGAGCCAAAGTCTCATCATCCTCGTTCCTAAGAAACATTCTGGTTGCATTTCTTCTAAGATTGACATGTTTCTTCTTTTGGCAATCCATGGAATATTCAATATTCTTCACCAATACCACAGTTCAAATACATTAATTCTTCTGTCTTTCTTTTTCATTATCCCACTTTTGCAAGCAAATAGATTATTATTTATTGACTAGCTAGAAGGTAAGGCAACCCGTTGTTAGTGCTGTTTTGACAATTTACCTCGGCTCCTAGATTCAAGTATTCTCATATCTCTTTTCCAAAGGGGTTTTAAATAAGATTGCAAATAATTTTTCTAAAGGCATATTATTTAAAATTCCCCTCTGCACATCTAGCCCAGCCCAGAATTGATTTGTCAAGATGTGGCCATTTTCCCTCTGCTTTTATGTTCGTCCTATTCAGTGACCTTTTCTCCCAGCATTCTTTCAACCGCAAGTTCCATAGAAGTTGTTTTATTTAAAACAGCTACTACAACTGCCTTGTCCTGTTACTACTTCCCATAGAGTAAATAATATTGATAATTCATCTCATTCCTTACAGAAAACTTTAAGGAAGGGAGAGGGGGAAGGAAAAAAAAAAAAAAAAACCCCAAGCTCCAGCTTGATCATTAAAATGAGCTTTACACCATTTAGGTGAATCTAAATTGTGTCATTTTTTTGTCAGTTAACTTGTCAGTCGTTAGTGGCAGCAGTAATTTATTTTTCTTCTGCAGGAGTCTTAGGGCTTCCATTTACTAGATTTAGTGAAATAGGAATAGTCACTTTGTACAAACATTTTAATTAATTTTGAGTAGAAGCTTGAATGCGCTATGTTCTGCTCCCGTAAGCCTTAGGAGCCCTGCTGGCAGAGCAGTTAAGCCCTTGGCAGCTAACCTAAAGGTAGGCAGTTTGAACCCACCCAGTGGCTCCACAGAAGAAAGGGGCTGGTGATATGCTCCCATAAAGATTACAGCCTAGGAAACCCTATGGGGCAGTTCTACTTTATCACATGGGCTCACTATGAATAAAATTCAACTCAATAGCACACAACAACAAGCCTTAGAAAGAGATAAAGTGGCATAAAACACTCCACATGTAATTCCTGACCAGGTGATTCAAGACCACCTCCTGTTACAGTTAGAGAAGAATGGATGGCGGAGAAAATGATAATCAAATGATTAGATATTCTTGTAGTGTCCATGCTGGTAGCCCATGGTGTGTGTTGGGGGAGGGTGCAAGAAACGGGGTTCAGACATACTGAATTTTTAATTTTATTAATCCTTGAAGTCAGATTGAAGATTCAGTTTAAAATTTAATGAGAGAACATCTGCTACTTGCATTGTAGGTGTCAACTACTGTTTTGACTATTTTACATGTTCTCATTTAATTTTCCTATCAACTCTGAGTTATTGTTGTTAGGTGCTGTCATGGATTGAATTGTGCCCCCTAAAATTATGTCCCAACTTGGCTGGCCCATGATTCTCAATGGTTTGGCAGTTATGGAATGTTGTAATCATCCCCCATGATGTGATCAGCCAATCGGCTGTAAGGGAATTAGGGTGGGTAGCAATACCCTTACTCAGGTCACAGCCTGAGTAAGAGGAGTTTCCCTGGGGTGTGGCTTGCATCATCTTTTATCTAACAAGAGATAAAAGGGGAGAGAAGCAGGCAAAGAGAGGAACCTCACTACCACCAAGAAAGAAGAACCAGAAGTGGAGTGTGTCCTTTGGAGCCAGGGTACCTGCTCTAAGAGCTCCTAGACACATGGGAAGATTGATGACAAGACTCATGGAGATCTCCAAGAAATGTTGGGCCCACAGATGTTGGAAGGAGACAAGAACCTTTCCCCAGAGCCAACAGAAAGAGAAAGACTTCCCTTAGAGCTGGCACCCTAGCTTGGACTTCTAGCTTCTGAAACTATGAAAGAATATATTTCTGTTTGTTAAAGACATACACTTGTGGTATTTCTTTTATGGCATCACTAGATTAACTAAGACAGGTGCTGTCTGTTCATTTCCAACCCATAGTGACCTGATGTACAACAGAATGAAACACTGCCTGGTCCTGCTCTGTCCTCACAATCATTGCTATGGTGGAGCCCATTGTTGCACAGCCACTTTGTCAGGCTGTCTTGCTCAGGGTATTCCTCTTTTTCACTGACCCTCTACTTTACCAAGTGTGGTAGTTATGTTTGTGTGTCAACTTGGCTGGGCCTGGTTGAGTGGTTGGGCAGCTGGTGGTAGTTATTCCCCATGATGAGACTGGCAATCAGCTCCATGGTGGGATCTACAACAAGCAGCTGAGTAGCTACCTTTGGGATGTGGTCTGCTTCCTGTATATAAGTAATCTTGGGAATGGTCTCTAGCTTATGGCACCTTGACCCCTGCATGTAGCCATGTCATTGTTCAGCAGGCTGCCATGCTCTGCCGGCCTTCGGACTTAAAATGGACTTGAATTAATGGTGTGCCATGTGATTTGGTAATATCAGGACTGTGCCTTATTACTGTCAACCTTGGACTTGGCAGCCTCAGCAGCCAGCAGCTGTCTGATTGAAGAAAAGCCTCTAGCTTCAGTGGGCCGAGAGCTGGAGGTAGAGCTGAAGCCCAAGGCTGAGGGGCTTTCACCCAGCCCCTAGAGCCTGGCACTTTGAACTTGGACTTAAAGCCTCCAAATTGTAAGAATAAACTCCTGTTTGTTAAGGCCATCCCCTTTGTGGTATATTCCTGTCAGAGCTGCACTAAGTAACCAGAACACCAAGCACGATGTCCTTCTCCAAGATCGGCCCATCCTGATAACATGTCCAACATATATAAGATGAAGTCTCACCATCCTCACTTCTCAGAAGCCTTCTGGCTATAATTATTCCAACACAGATTTGTTCATTCTTCTGGCAATCCACAGTATATTCAGTATTCTTCACCAACATCATAATTCAAAGACATCAATTCTTCTTCAGTCCTCCTTATTCATTGTCCAGCTTTCACATTCATAAGAACAATTGAAAATACCATGGCTTGGGTCAGGCACACCTTGTTGTTGTTATGTGCTGTCAAGTCTGGTGGGTTTGAACCACCAACTTTCTGATTAGCAGTCAAGTGCCTTAGACACTATGCTACCAGAGCTGCTTTTCACACCTTAGTCCTCAAAATGTTATCTTCACTGTTTAAATATATTTATTTAGCCATTTCTTTAAATAAATAAATATGTGATTTGGGTGAAAGTTTACAGAGAAAATTGGTTTTCCATCTTTTAATACTTTAAAGAGGTCTTTTGCAGCAGATTTGCTCACTGCAATGCATCATTTGATTTCTTGACTGCTGCTTCCATGGTCATTGATTGTGGATCCAAGTAAAATTAAAACCTTAACAACTTCAATCTTTTCTTTATTTATCATGATGTTGCTTATTGGATTTGTGAGGGGTTTTTTTGTTGTTGTTGTTTGCTTTTGTTTCTTAATGCTGAGGTGTTATCCCATACTGAAGGCTGTAGTCTTTCATCTTCATCAGTAAGTGCTTCAAGTCCTTCACTTCTTTCAGCAAGCAAGGTTTTTATCGTCTGCATATCACAAGTTGTTAGTGACTCTTCCCCCAATCCTGATGATGGATTCTTCTTCATGTAGTCCAGCTTCTCAGATTATTTGCTCAGCATATAGATTAAATAAGTATGGTGAAAGGATACAACCCCTACACACACCCTTCCTGATTTGAAACTATGCAGTATCCCCTTGGTCTGTTCAAATTACTGCCTCTTGATCCATGTACAGATTCCACATGAGCACAATTCCCATTCTTCCCAACATTATCCATAATTTGTTATAATCCACATAGTCGAATGCCTTTGCATAGTCAATAAAATACAGATAAACATCTTTCTGATATTCTTTGCTTTCTGCTAAGATCTATCTTACATCAGAAATTATGTCCCCCTTTTCATGTCCTCTTCTGAATCCAGTTTGAATTTCTGGCAGTTCCTTGTCCATATACTGCTACAAACATTTCTGAATTTTCTTCAGCAAAACTTTACTTGTGTTTGATATTAATGATATTGTTCAATAATTTCCTCACTCTATTGAATCACCTTTCTTTAGAATGGGCAAAAATATGGATATCTTCCAGTCTTTTGACCAGGTAGCTGTTCTTCCAAATTTCCTGGCATAGATGAGTGAGCAATTCCAGTATTTAATTCAACAGAATCATCTCAACTGATATTCCATCAATTCCTTATTTTTCACCAATTCCATCAGTGCAGCTTAGATTTCTTTCTACAGTACTATTGGTTCTTGATCATATACTACCTCCTGAAATGCTTGAACATCTACCAATTCTTTTTGGTGCAGTAACTCTGTTTATTCTTTTCATCTTTTGATGCTTCCTGTGTCATTCAGGAAATTGTTTGAGAGAAAATTATAATTGCCCCATTTTTTGAGGAGAAAACTAAGTATTAGAGAACTTCAGCAAGTTGGGGGCCAGGCTTTGAACCTAGGTCTTTCTAACCCTAAAATCCTCTCTTTCTACTTGTACTCCATATTACTTCTTAGTGAGGAGTCTTCACTCAGCTCACAGTGACCTTTATGTCTAACAGAACAAAATATTGCATAGTCCTGCACCATTTTCATGATCATTGGTATGTTTGAATCCCTTGTTCCAGCTACTGTGTCAAGTCATCTCATTGAGGTTTTCCCTCATTTTACTATAACCTGTCATAAATTATATATATATACACACACACACACACACACACACACACACACACACATTTATTGATAGTAAAAATATAAGAAGGGTTATTAATTCAGTCCCTAATTCACATCCAGCCTCTAGGCTGAGGATCAGGCTAAGCCTCACATAGGTGATGTTCTGGGTTGAGTTATATCTAAGAATGAATCAGTTACCCTGAGAGAAGGTGCTCTCTGCACAGGTTAGCCCGGCAACCTGTGGCACTCACTTGGCATTTATCAACACTCTCTTTGTTCTGCTAGCAAATGAATTTATAGGAGAGCCTCATTCCTCTAATTGGCTTTCCTTCCACTTTTTTAGGTGGCATCAGCCCACCCCATCAAGGGCTTTCCAGCAAGTGAGCATCACAGCATCTTGCCTTTTTGCCCATACTCCTGGGGAACAGGTAGCAAACGTATTGAAGGAAGGCTGCATTTGACATGTGGAGAACTTTCTGACCTAACTACTTTCCATTTATTTTCCCTGAGTAATTTAAGTAGGTCACATTTTAAACTTTATGTACCAGACAGCTAATTTTAAATAAAACCCATTCTTACCTTCTGGTCAATCCTTATTTTTTCCCCCATTTGGAGTTTATGCAGAAAAGAGATGGTTTTTAATATGAATAAAGAAAAATAAAAGGGACCAGTTTTGCTGGTCTGATAGAGCCTGGTGGAACCCCTGAGACTATGGCCCCTAGCTGCCCTTCAGGTCTGGAATTGAACCCATTCCTATGCCTTCCAGCCAAACAAAAGATAGGCATATGAGGTGAACATTTACATTAGGTAGTTACACTCCTTGGAGCAATCAATCATGGGAGAATAGAAGAACTGTGTATGCACAGAGAGACAGTTCAGGGGGCAGGAGTGCATGGTAGGGAAGGACACAGGGAAGAGGTAATTTGAGGGAGGAAGTGGGAAGAGAGCTGTTGCATTGTGGGAAACTGCAGTCAATGTCATGTGCCCAAGTATATGTGAGCTGCTGTATGGAAAATGAATTTGCTCTATAAACTTTCACCCAAACCACAATAAAAATTAAAATAAAATAACAATAATCCTAACCATATTTTACCAGTTAATAAAGACAATAATTATTTCTTTCCTACTCCCTACTCTCCACCATAAGACAGTGTTGGTTCAGTGGTAGAAATCTCACCTCCATGTGGGAGACCCAGATTAGATACCCAACCAGTTCACCTCATGGGCAGCCACCACCCGTCTGTCAGTGGAGATTGTCATGTTGCTCTGATGCTGAACAGGTTTCAGCAGAGCTTCCAGGCTAAGACAGATGAGGAAGAAAGGCTTGGTGATCTACTTCTGAAGATCAACCAATGGAAACCCTATGTGTCACAATGGTCCAATCTGCAACCAATCACGGAGATGACCCAGGACTGGGTAGCATTTCATTCTGTTGTGCAAGGACTCACCGAGAGTCAGAGGCCAAACTGAGGGGGTCATATGTGCAATAGGAGTCCCTGTGGTAGTGATTTGATTATGGAACTTTCACTGCCACCCACAACAGTTTATCAGATGTATAATCCTCATTTCAGAATCAGTTCTTGGAAGTTCATCTGATCTGACATTGTGTAGCCAAATTTATCATTGCTTTCTTATTTCAATGTGTAGGGTGGGAATAGGGAGAAAAATGATGCTGATTCTAGTCTTCCCACCCAGTGTTACCTCTAATTTTACCTAGATCAGAAATGACAAGTAGGTTTTCTCTTAAATGCCAACTTGGAGATCTTAGGCTGGGCACTGTTTTGAAGGTTTCAAGACTTTGGGTGAAGAGGTATAAGATCTGTGATCAACTGATGATGTCTGCAGAGGTGCAGGAAGGGAGAATGGTAGTTCATGCATACAAATGTGCCATCTCTGACCTAGAGTTTAACATGAGTCTCCTGAAGAACTGACATGAAGCATATTTACCCTGTCTTCCAAGTCCTCTCAAAACTTTGAGAAAGCCAATGATTTCTCATAATGGTTCATACTGGTACAGTTGCTAATTTGAATGTTGATGACCCTGAGTTCTAAGCTCTTTCCTCCAGCTTCTTTTAGACAACCAGCAACTGTAGCAAACCTGTATAGATCTGCTTAAGCAGATGAGAGTAAGAATTCTACTAAGAATGTTATCCCAATAGTTTTTACAACTATCCTTTTATAAAACATCTGTACTGCAACCATTGATATGCTGTTATATTAGGTTAGTTGTCAATTAACGTAAAACATGAACTTTCCCATGTTGGGTAACATGTGGGGAAGGCATTGTGTATGCAACATAAGGCTCACGCCAAAATTTATTCTTTCCTTTTTATTTATAAAGATTATTTAGAGCTCTCTCATATTTCTACCACTTGGGAAGCCCTGAATATCAGGAACATGGGAGAAATAATCAATTGTGATGAATACAGCACTGGAAAGAAATCAACAATGATGACCATAGTCCTGTCCTTGAGAAGCTTACCATATCTTTGAGAAATGAGACATTCACAGAAGAAAAGTAAATTACTGTAAAATTTAAATAGAAATATGACCACAAATGGAAGTTATAAGGCAAGGTGTGGCAATTGATTAGGGTAGAGTGACAGGATTAGATTTGCAATAGCTTCATAAGGCAGGGTGATCACTCAGGTTGTACTCAAATTTTCCAAATCACTGATTACAGCAGGGGTCACTGGGCCATCTACTGTGGTTATTTCTGAAAGTCTGTGAATGCCAGCCTGGGGCAATACCATAATTTGGGGGCCAAATTAGAAGCCAGATTAACATAGATTTGAAATTAAATTCTTTACAAATTCATGCTGAAGTGAAAAGCCAAAGCCTAGTGGTGTCCCCTAAAATTCCTTTTTTTTTTCTTTTAAACTGTGAGTTGGGTGAATATGTACAGAGCAAATTCACTTTCCATATAGCACTTCATACACATTTTGTTTCATGACATTGATTGCGACCTCCGTAACCCTCAAATTCAGTCTTGATAAACTCTTTTGTTGTTGTTGTTGTTAGGTTCTGTCAAGTCAATTTTGTCTCATAGACAACCCAAGTGACAGAGTAGAACTGCCCACTAGGGTTTTCTCAAGTGTAATCTTTACAGGAGCAGATTACCAAGGCTTTATTGTGTAGAGCTGCTGGGGGGGTTTGGACTGCCATCTTTTCAGTTATCAGCCTAGAACTTAACCATTGCACCACCAGGGCTCCTCTGATGAACTATAAAAGGGAAAATTGGGGCCAAACCAGTGAAAATTATAGGCAATTCACATGCAACAACTCCTACTGATTCTCAGTCCTTCTCCTCATCAAAACATGCAAGAAGGCCCCAGCTGAGACTTAAACTACTGGAGATTTCTTATCTTCAGCCTGTACTCTCCCTTCCTTTGTGATGGACATAAACTTATGAGGAATCATCTAATCCTGTGGGTGTACTGTCAGCAGCAAAATAGATCCTCATCCCCATTACTAACCATAATTGTCAACAGTAAAATCAATGTAACTTAGTTATGGGCACAACTTTGGACTCAGGCCAACATGATGTTCAATCAAGTTTCCTCTCTTAGCCTCATCTGTAAAGTGGGGATGATGATTCCAGCATCTGCCTTATAGGGTGATAGTGAAGGTTAAATAATAACGTGTGCATAAAGTGTTCTATGCTGTTTCTGGCACATACCAGTGGCTGTGGAGTCTCTTCCAATTCATGGCAACCCCTTGTGTGTCAGAGTAGAATTGTGTGCTGTAGGGTTTTCAATGGCCAATTTGTTGGAAGCAGATTGCCAGGCATTTTGTCTGAAGTGCCTCTGGGTGAACTGGAACTTCCAAATGTTCGGTAAGCAGCCAAGCATGTTAACTGCTTGTACCACCCAGCAACTCCTGTACTTGGTACATCATAAACATTGCCGCAGCTGCTAATGCTGTTGGTAGCATTTTTATTGTGGTTGTGCTTATTGATGCTGTTTCTTATTTGAAGACAGCTCTGTGCTCCCATGGCCAAAGTCCCCAGCTAGGTGGGTGGTTAGCCTGACAAAGCCCCTCAGACCCTGGCCCCTTGTGACCTGGTGCTTTCTCTTTGGTCTTCACAGCTGCCTGCCCTGTCCTGTGCAGCGGGAATGGACAATACTCTAAAGGGACGTGCCAGTGCTACAGTGGCTGGAAAGGCGCAGAATGCGATGTGCCCCTGAATCAGTGCATCGATCCTTCCTGTGGGGGCCATGGCTCCTGCATTGATGGGAACTGTGTCTGCTCTGCTGGCTACAAAGGCGAGCACTGTGAGGAAGGTAAGCACTGCAGGGCCTGCCAGGCAGTGGGCAGGTAAAAAACAAAACCAAATCCATTACCACTGAAGTGATTCCAACTCATAGGGACCCAATAGGACAGAGGAGAACTACCCCCATAGAGTTTCCAAGTCTGTAACTGTTTACAAAAGCAGACTGCCTCATCTTTCTCCTGCAGATTGGCTGGTGGGTTTGAACCACCGATCTTTCAGTTAGCAGCCAGGTACTTTAACCATCGCAGGAGGTGTTTATTTGTAGGGCCCAAACTTTGCTAATGAGCCCAGTCTCAGGATCTATGTTTTACACGGAAGCTTCTACATTTTGCACAGAAAACTTCAGGCACCTCGACTTTGATGGCTTCTTAAGTTATAGAACAGAAAAAGCCTGTGGAGATGGTTCTGGAATGAATGTTTGGTTTCACTCTCCTTTATAGATACAAATTCCTTTTTCCTTCTTTATTTTTCTCTTTAAATTATGTTCTCTCCCTTTCAGTCTTTTTTCCTCTCCTCCTTCTCTTCCTTTTCCTTCTTTTCTTCTTTTTCTCCCTTCACTTTTCTCCCTCTTTTCTTCTGCTTTATCTAAAGTTCCTCTGCATTAGCAATTGTTAAAGCTTTGTAGAGAAAACAGAAACAAGAATTCCCAACCTCTCTATCTCCCTCAAGTTGTTTTATACTCTTCCTGGTCATCTAAGACCTATGTACTCAAACTAACTGTCATCGAGTCAGATCCAACCCATAGTGACCCCTCTTTGGGTTTCCAAAGTGGTATCACTATGGAAGTAGATTGCCCAACCTTCCTTCCAAGGAGTGGCTGGTGGGTTTGAACCACCAGCCTTCTGGGTAGCAGTCAAATGCCTTAGACACTATGCCACCAGAGCTCCCAAGACCTATATGTTTTTGTTGTTATGTGCCATCAAGTTGGACCCAATTCATAGCGACCCTCCTTAGGTTTCTGAAGCAGTATCACTACAGAAGTAGATTGACCAACCTTTCTTCCAAGGAGTGGCTGGTGGGTTTGAACTGCCAGCCTTCTGGGTAGCAGTCATATACCTTTGGCACTATGCCACCAGAGCTCCCAAGATCTGTATAGGCCTATGTAAATATTTTAGCAAAAATTAATATCACTAGAGAGCAGGCAGGCTATAAAGACTATAGATATCCCTATCACTTACAGACATCATCAAGGCAAGATATTCCTGGTTGCCGAAAATCACATAAAATAGAGTGGGGTTACTTAGGAGCTTGCTGAAGCTGATCACAGTGGTCCGATCTACAACCAAACAGTATTTTCCTCCATTGTGCATCGGATCACTATGAGTCCAAGGCCAACTGGACAGCAACTAACAACAACAAATAACACAAATGTAAGTGGCCTCAAGCACAATGGGTAAAAGTCAGGAGATAGAAAAAACTAAATCCAACCTGACTAAATACTATCAGAGATCAGGCTTGGCAATGAAGAGGGGATGACGTGGGGAGGGAGTGATGCAGGAGACAGAGAGGAAGAATATCTCTCCAGATGTGAAAACATCTCTAACTAGTCCTAGTTACTCTAGTTAGTTCTTTCAGAAGAGTAATTTTGTAAAAGGGTGTTGGGACCAAGTTGTGGTACCCATAGGGCAAGGGAAACTCAGCCAAATTTCTATCAACCTTCTCCCTCTGTGTTTGCCCTTACAGAAGATGGTTTCAAGTCATTCATTATTGTTTCTCCTCATACACAGAATCAACCACCACTGGTAGAAAGATAAGAACCTAGGCCCCCTAGGCCTATTGCCCACTCCTCAGTCTTTGAACTGGCTCCATCACTGCCATCCAGCTGAGCCAAGGTCCTGCCACTGAGCCCATCTCCCAGTGAAACAGTCCCATGTAACTCAAACAGCCTTTCTTCACCATGTACTCAGTAAGAAAGAAGTCTCAACTCACCCAAAAAACTAAGGGGAGAAGTGAAACCCATAGCCTGCTCTGTATGAGAGAGCTCAAGGTGACCACCCAGGATGTCTACAAAGAATAGGGCCTATTGGAGCCCTATGCTAGTTTTTCCTCTCAGCTTCTCACAACCAAACTGACCATAGGCTGGGCCCCTCTTACTGATGAAGTAAGATCTCTGGTTCTATACTGCATAGTAGATAGTCAAAAACAAAACCAAACTCACAGTGACCTCTAATGTGTTTCCAAGGCTATAAATCTTTACAGAAGCAAACTGCCCATCTTTCTTCCATGGAGAAACTAGTGGGTTCAAATCTTTTGGCTAGCAACCAATGCCTTAACCACTATACAACTGGAGCTCCTTACAGTAGATACTAGTGGGTCCCTTTTCCTATTACATTAGATTATGGATCTCCGGGGTTTTATGCAAAATAAGTAATAATTACAGCCTCACCACAAAAGAATGACACAGGTTCATCCCTAGACATATGCTTTCCTTGTGAAGTCTCCTGTTTCATCATTTTAAGGAGTCTCTGGGTGGAACAAAAGTTGGACACTCAAGTCCACCCAGAGGCATGATACAAATTTATTGTATCCTTTTTCCAGATACAGTATAAAGAAAGGCCTGGCAAATGACTTCTAAAAAATCAGCCATTGAAAACCTGTTGGAGCACAGTTCTACTTTGACACATGGGTTCACCATGAGTCAGAATCAACTTGATGGCAACTAGTTATATTTTCTCAAACTATGAGAACAAAAGAAGCTCTGGAGGCACAGTGCCTAAGGCATTTGACTGCTAACCAGAAGGCTGGCGGTTCAAACCCACCAGCCACTCCTCAGAAGGAAGGTTGGGCCATCTACTAACGTAGTGATACTGCCTCAGAAACCCAAGGAGGTGTTGCTATGAGTCAGGTCTGACTCCACGACTGTGTGTGTGTATGACATCAAATAGTCAGCTTCCACGACATAATTCTACTAAGATTTTTCAATATATCAGTGGTAATGCCCTTAATGGGACCCAGAAGTCTGACCCCTAGATCTTCACTTGCTCAATTCCATATTTTTTTTTCCTCCATTTTAAAAGGTAGCCTCCCTGTGTCTGCATCATAAAACTAAATTGGGAGTTTGGATGGAGGAAATACTGATTTAATAACCCTGCTTGAAAGGTTAAAGTTCTTAAAGATAAATGGATTGCAGGAGGCAAAGCTGCTTTCGCTGAAAACATGGGAGAGGCCAATAATATGACAAGAAAGGTTAAAACGACCTTTTGCATACATCATTGGGCACAAAGAAAGTGCTAGAGCAATGACATTGCCAGTCTTAGAATTTTTCTCTCCACTAAAGATTGTACACATAAGTATGAGCGGAATTTCAAGTGACTCCTCTTTTACTATCCCCACCAGTCTTATTTAAATTTTCAGAATGAATTAACCATCCAACAAAATAAGTATACCACGTGGATCATTATGAAAGGATGAAATCTCCTCTATTGATTTCTGCTACCCAAAAAGAATGAACCGAAGTGATTCATATGCTGTTTTCAAAATAGGAAATTGAATCACAAAGTCTGGATCAGCAGTTTTTCTTCCATTTAGCTTTTTTATTTCTGATATTCATCACAGTCATAATGTTCAAATAATTTACCTGAAATGGCCAAGGCTATGAAATCAATAGTTGCCATCCTGTGTTTCTGCTGCATAAACATTGTTGTACTATTAACAAATTTGCACAAGAAAATGAAAGGACTTATTTAAGAGGTTTCATTCAGTGATGTCTGGGGGAGTGGGAAGGTGATGAGAGAGGAATTGACATATTAGTTTAAGTCAGCCATGTTTTCATGTCAGTTTCATGGTTGAGTCATTTTTCAATGACATTTAACTTCATAAATGTAATTCATGGTTCTTCGGGGGTTTATAGTACATATTGTTTGTAAAACTCCTTGACCTCCTTTTTTATCCTTAGGGATAGAAATTGCATTCACAACCCTTTTTTGTCAAACCTACAGAGGGCCCAAGACTAAATGAGTTCTAATGATTTCAGCTGCCAGGGGGCTGGTGTTTCAAGGCACATGGTACTTAGCTAGTAAAGGCCACTGTCCCCCTTTTAAGTATAACACCATTTCTATTTATAAAGCTTCGTAAAATGCCATAGTCCCTCCTGCCTGCTAAAGACTCCAAGGAGGTAGCCACAAGACCATCTTATGAAATTGGAACCAAATTTAAAATTCATAGTGAAACTGCCCCTCTTAAAGTCTGAATTTAGTTATTCCATCTGCTGCTGTAATTATGTGGCACCAGGGGCATATTTACTAGTATCACTGACCAGAGAAAGGAGTAGCTCATATTTCTAGATATAATAAATGGTCTTTTTGATGGCATTCTAGTACTGGGCTAATAAATTTCGTGGAATTTTCTCCTGCCTTCATACTATAATTCAGAATAGCAAAGAGCTAATTTATCTGGAAGAAAAATGCCATTTTCCTTTTTGCCTTTTGGTATGTTGCTTTTTATTTATTATTTCATCTTTTAGGGGAAAAAAATATAATTTTGAAAGCTTCTCACCATTGGCATCTTGCCAAACATTTTAAATGGGAGCTCTGGTAGTGTAGTGCCTAAGGCACCTGACTGCTAATCAGAAGGCTGACGGTTCAAACCCACAAAGCAGTGCAAAAAGGGAAAGACCCTCAAAGAGATGGATTAACACAGTGGCTGTGACAATGGGCTTAAGCACGGCATCAATTGTGAGGATGGTATAGTGGTATAGGACTGGGCAGTATTTTGTTCTGTTGTATATAGGGTCGCTATGAGTTGAAACCTACCTGAGGGCACCTCAGAACAACATAATAACAACATATATATATATATATATATATAAGCTCTGGTAGTATAGTGGCTAAGGCACTTGGCTGCTAACCAGAAGGCTGGCGGTTCAA
>NW_006921649.1:6015350-6044401 GCF_000298275.1 Orycteropus afer afer
GCACTTGACTGCTAACCAGAAGGCTGGCAGTTCAAACCCACCAGCCACTCCTTGAAAGGAAGATGGGGCAATCTACTTCCATAGTGATACTGCCTCAGAAACCCAAAGAGAGGTCGCTATGAGTCGGGTCCGACTCAACGGCACATAACAACAACAACAATTACAGATTGAAAGCAATTTTTTGAGGTATGTAGCACACGAGATACTTTTGTGCCTATTTTGATTTTTGCCATATTAGAAATGGGGACAGAGTAAAAAACTAGAACTTCAGGATTTTCTTTTCTTAGAAAAATAGGAACATTATTGCTTCCAAATGAATGTGTTCAAATTGTGCCAATCTGAAATTTCATTGCCTTCTTTCCAAAAGTAAAGGAGCTGTTAAGCACCATTCCCCTTTATTGTCAGTCCTTCACATGGAAGTGTGTTCCATGAATGACAGTTGCTTAAAGCAAGTTTCAGTCTGACATTCATTCTCATACCAATTTTACATTGAACACCTACTATATTCCTTCACTGTGTCAAGTGTAAGACACCAAAAACCTTGCACATTCTCTTTGTAAATGCCTTCTCTGTGTTTGAACCTTTCAGTTCAAATTTACATTTAGATGTGCTTCACCACACTGAATATAACAAACTTAGGAGCTCTGGTAACGTAGTGCCTAAAGCACTTGACTGCTAACCAGAAGACTGGCGGTTCAAATCCACCAGCCACTCCTAGGAAGGAAGATGGAGCAATCTACTTCCATAGTGATATCACCTTGGAAACCCAAGGAGGGGTCGCTATGAGTTGGTTCCGACTCGACAGCACATAACAACAGCAACAACAAAGCATCAGAAAGGGAGTTACATTCCCCAAGACAATAAATTTAATATTAATGGGATTATAACTAGAACAAGTAACATCATCATAAACATCCCAAGTAATATAATAAATCACCTAAAAAATTCACCTTTCTGAGAGTGTTATCCTGATTTAAAAAAAAAAAAAAAAAATCATTGGCAGCTTCTGCTTTCCCAAAGCCCAAACAGTTTTGAATTTATTTCTCTAAATAATCTCTTTCTAAGAATATCCAAGTGAAATCTGAGAAATATCTCTTAACACTGAAAATTTTTATTTTTACCTCAAGGGAGGGGTGCTCTTTGGAATCTTCACGTTGTTGTTGTTGTTATGTGCCGTCCAGTCGGCCCCGACTCCTAGCGACCCCTCCTTGGGTTTCCAAGGCAGTTATCACTATGGAAGTAGGATTGCCCAACCTTCCTTCCGAGGAGTGGCTGGTGGGTTTGAACTGCCAGACTCCTGGTTAGCAGTCAAGTGCCTTAGGCACTATGCTACCAGAGCTCCTTGGAATCTTCATAGAATATTATAATTTCTAATAAATCCAAACTCATCCAGTCTCATATCCCCCAGGACTAGTTTGTGGCCTGGATAATCTAAATAATATCACATTTCATCAGAGCCAAGATATCATCAATTTTAAAATACACCATTATTCTTTGTACCATAAGAAAGAAAAAAGACACTTGACATAGACAGTGTGATAGGAGACACTACACAAAGCTGGGACTCCAAGGGGTCACCACCTCTGTCTGGTGGTAAATGATTTAAAGACCAAAACATTTACATGTTTCAATCTTGGCATTTAGTAGAGGGGAGGAAAGAAATTCTTCATTAAGAATTCAAACCACAAGATGGCATGCATGCACACATGGGACTGAATTACACTATCAGTGTGGTCCCCAAAAAACTCAAATATTTAAAATGGTCTCAGGCCTAGTATGCCCCCCAGGTGATGAAGAAACAAGTGTTAATCTAGGCCAACAAACCTCACTTCAGAACTGTTAAATTGGAGGAAATGTGTCTTAATCCATCAAAAGTGCCTCTTATCTTCTAAACACCCAAGCCCTCTACAGAAGCACCATTCCCCATTCAGACTGCATGTTTTACAGTGCCCTTTCTCCAAGTGCCACATCATAATTTCCAAGGAATACTTAAGGAAGTTGGTCTTCCTCTAACCATTGGACTGGATGGATGTCCAAGGTTTGGAGTCCCATTCTCATGCAAAAATTCCTATCTTTACAACTGACCTGCTGCATCTCACTCTTTTCCTCACTTCGAATGGATTCCAGAGTAGTAAGCTTCAACTTTGGAGTCCCTGGGAGGTACAAATGGCTAACACACTCAGCTGCTAACCAACGTTTGGAAGTTCAAGTCCACCCAGAGGCACTTCAGAAGAAAGCCCTAGCGATCTACTTCTGAAAAGGCAAATGAAAACCAAACCAAACTCACTGCCGTCAAGTCAGATCCAACTTATGGCAACCCCTCCTTGAGTTTCTGAGGCGGTATCACCACGAAAGTAGATTACCCAATCTTCCTTCCGAGGAGTAGCTGGTGGGTTTGAACCACCAGCCTTCTGGTTAATAGTCAAATGCCTTAGGCACTACGCCACCAGAGCAGCCAGTGAAAATTTATGGAGCATAGTTCTACTCTAACATATAGGAGGTCACCAAGATTTGGAATCAACTTGATGGCACCTGGTTTTAATCTTCAAGCTCCCACTGGGTGAATATCTATTTTGATTAAAATGGCCAAAAAGACAATGAAACAGATAGAAGCAACAGTGACTAGCATGTGATCTTTAACCCATACAATTGACTGGTTAAAGGTCATTTCCATGACCAAAGACCCTAGGGCATCCAGTCCACTCATGATTACCTGCAGGATTACTTCCACATCCAACTTTACTTCTTTTATCCTGTACACTTACTAACTTCTTCAGTAGGTATGTGCTTA
This sequence comes from Orycteropus afer afer, assembly GCF_000298275.1. Taxonomy (NCBI): domain Eukaryota; kingdom Metazoa; phylum Chordata; class Mammalia; order Tubulidentata; family Orycteropodidae; genus Orycteropus; species Orycteropus afer. Next base: position 6,018,142 of record NW_006921649.1, read on the forward strand.
AAAAATGAAAACTAATTTTAGACTTAACCTTAAGTGAAACTTAATTAGGAAAGTGACTCATTTATAAGTTTCTTTTTCATCTTTTGTTACCTCCTGAAGTCAAGTGTTAGTGAAATTAGAATGAGCCTCTACTTTTCTTTCTTATCATGGGAGGTAATTGAGTTTGGTGATACAAGTGGAGACATCACACGTATTTATGTTCTAGTCTTAGAAGCTCAGATATGGTTTAATTGAGGTATTGATACTTATAAGTTGCTGTTGCTAGGTGCCATCAGTCAGTTTTGACTTATAGTGACCCCATGTGACAGAGTAGACTGCCCCATAGAAATTTCTTGACTATAATCTTTGCAGAAAGGAGCCAGGGGTGGGGGGCACAATGGTTACGCACTTGGCTACTAACTGAAAGCTTGATAGTTCAAACCCCACAGCTCTGCAGAAAAAGATGAGACAGTCTGCTTTGGTGAAGATTATAGCCTTGGAAACCCTATGGGGCAGTTCTACTCTGTCCTACAGGGTTGCTATGAGTCAAAGTTGACATGATAGCAATGGTTTTGGTTTAATCTTTATAGGTGCCAGGTCTTTCTCCTGCAGACTTCTAATGGTCAAATGGCACATCTCTTTATCTGACCCTTCCTAATTCTGCTTGAAAATCCCTTTTCTTCTTGCATTCTTTTCAAGTTTGAGATTTAGTGTTTTGACAAATAAACCTTTTACTCTTTATGGGTGTTTTTCGAAGAACCATGTATGTGTTACCTGGGTTATTTCATTCACTTGCAAAGTGTAGAGGAATTGCAAACCACACCTCTATCCAGCAGTAAGCCCTCATCTCATGGCCCAAGCCCCATGAGTGATCCAAACCTTTTTCCTTTTGTGTCTTCCAGTTGATTGCTTGGATCCTACCTGCTCCAGCCATGGGGTTTGTGTGAATGGAGAATGCCTTTGCAGCCCTGGCTGGGGTGGTCTCAACTGTGAGCTGGCCAGAGTCCAGTGCCCAGACCAGTGCAGTGGGCATGGTACTTATCTCCCTGACACGGGCCTCTGCAGCTGCGATCCCAATTGGATGGGTCCCGACTGCTCCGTTGGTAAGCTAAGAGCTTTTCTCCTTGCTTTTTCCAACACTCATGCCCTGTGTTCCTTCCATAAGCCCAGATGGATGGGAATCTACTCTTCACACTTAGCTTGGAATAAGGGGACTTTTGTCCATTGCATAGTGCCTTTCCTACTCTCTTCTCCTCAGTCATGGAGTCTGTGATCTCTGAAAGGAAAAAAAAAAAAAAAAACATGCAGGTTCTGTGCCTCGTTGGTTCCATCACAACAAATGGATGAGAGGCCGGGAGTTATGCTTCCATTTGCATTGTAGGTGTTCTTACGTACACTCCCTAAAGGTACCGGAAAACAAAACAGAACAATTCAGTCCCAGACAAATGGAGAAGAACGTCCTATAAAACAGAAAAGAGGCTCCCTTGGGGTGCTGTGTGAACATGTTATAAAGCTCCACAATACTCCAGTGACAGGAAAATAATGAAGTTGCGCTGTGTTCTTTATTTTCCTAAAATTAAGAGTGTGTTTCTTACCTCCCAAGTGACCTTAAAATGGAACAGTTCAACAGTTCAAGCCAGCCCCAACCTTCCCAAGCCCAGTTCCATTCACACTGACAAGTGCTGATCCGGGCACCAATCGTCATTCCGCCCCCTTCCTCTGGGTAGTGAGACAGCTGTCAGATTGCCATGGCAATTAGGAAGGGAGTATATGTGAAGCTTTGCCTACAATGGGAAAGAAATGAATATTTCATTCCAAAAAAAAAAAAAAAAAGAAAGAAAGGCAGTTCAAACGGGCTATTTTTTGATGTCTTCTCAGCCCACATGACTCCAGCTTCAACTCTGAGCTGGTGGTCCAGGCAAAGCTCTGAAGAGGAGGGGGGTGGTCCTAGATCCAAATCCCAGTTGTGCTGCAGATGTGCTGTGTGACTTTGTGTGAGTCACCAACCATCCTGGTCTGGTCCCCTTGCCCTGGCCTCCCCCTTTAGATTGTTGTAAGCATGAGTGTCTGGCACGTGCTTGTCCTCGAGTGAGAGGTCTGGAACGCCAGAGAGTGAATATCTGTCTGTCTGTCTCCTCCCAAACCACAAAAGACTTTGAGCTCCTTTGAGAAAGAGGCTGTGTAAACACAGCACAGTGATACTGGTCATCATTGCCACCAAGGTGCCAATCTGGGTAGTGGGTGGATCTGCAGTCATCATGGGGATAGAGCTGAGGGGTCCATAGCTGGCCTGCCTGGCTTTTGGTCAGTTCAGGCTATCAAGAGGCAAAAAACTCCCAGCTGACCAGGCATTAAGGATTCATAAAACATCTTTTCATGTGGATTCCTCCCAGTTAGCTCTGCCAAACTGGATGGGCACTGTCTGATGTGCTCCTAGGATGGTCTCAAGCTCTGGAACAGTGGTTCTCTCACTCTTCATGAGCATCCAAAACACCTGGCGGACTTGTTCCAACAAATTACTGAGCCCCACTACCAGGGTTTCTAAACACAGGTCCAAACAGTCACATGAGTTTGCATTTCTAACAAGTTCCCAGGTGATGCTGGTTCAATGTGGTCCTGGGGCCACCCTTTGAGAGCCAATGCTGTAGAAAAAAATATTAATGATAATGATTCATTCATAGCCAGCCAGCAGAGAGACAAGCCTCCAAAGAGGATGTAGCTGCCAGGCCACAGACCCTGCTCAAGGGCTCAAGGCCCTGAGTAAGGTCTGGCCTCCTGTGGAGAGTTTCGCCAGCTGTGGTGTTGAGCTGTAATCATTGTTTTTCTTCCAGAAGTGTGCTCAGTAGACTGTGGCACTCACGGCGTCTGCATCGGGGGAGCCTGCCGCTGTGAAGAGGGCTGGACAGGCGTAGCGTGTGACCAGCGCGTGTGCCACCCCCGCTGCATTGAGCACGGGACCTGTAAAGATGGGAAATGTGAATGCCGAGAGGGCTGGAATGGTGAACACTGCACCATTGGTAGGCAAACGGCAGGCACCGAAACAGGCACATATTGCTTTATTTTCATAAATCGTAGATCAATAGTGATGGTCGTGCATTGCCACCGGCTGTTCCTTCAGGGACACAGTGCTCCCCAACATTCCTGCTGCCTCTCCAAATCTCTCAAGGGATAAGGAAAGGAAAAATGTGAGGTCCCTGCTTGTTTCCAAAAGGCTTTCTTTTCTTTCCAGAATTCCAACTTGGGAGCAAAGGGACCAGATTAGACAAAATACACACACACACACACATCTGAAAGACTGGTCTTGGGAGGGGAAAATGCACATGCATGGGAAATGGTCAGGACCCGGAGGTTTCAAGCACCCTCAAATCACTGTGGACTGCAAATCTCCCCTTTTCAGACACCCCTAGATGACTGGATCACTGAATCCCTGCTTGCTGACAATCATGTGAGTGCATTCATTTAGACCAGCCTAGACGAAGGCAGGACTCCCAGGTTTCCTTGGTAGTCATGTTCCACTGTAATGAGCTTGGGCATCTTCTTGCTGTCCCCAGGCTTCCCCCTCAGGCTCCTGTCCCTCCCCATCACTGCTATCACCCCCAAGTGGCTTCTCCCCTTCTCCCCAGATCCCATCTCATGCTGTCTCAGCAAGTTCTCTGTATCACTTTCTTGACCAAGAATGTTGTTTAAAGGCTATTTTCTTTGTTAAGAAGTAATAGCTTTGAAGTATGTTTTTGTTTTTGTTTGCTTGTCATCATTATTGTGGTTTAGGGTAGGACACTACTTTATTGAATTAAATGTACCAAATAACCCCTTTAATTGAAGAGGTGGACACCCTTGCTCTTTGGTTGGCCAACACATCTCCAAGATAGTTTGAACTGTGCATCATTTTATCTACAAATTTTTGTTGTTGTTTAAATAACACCAGCCTAAGATTCATTTTGTGCCAAGCTGGCTAAGCCAGTTGCCTACAGAGAAACTCTCAGCAAAGTTTCAAACCAAACTACTGACTTCATTGAAGTTGCCTTTGATTCCAGTCATCGAGTTGGGATTGGTCTCCTCAGTCCTAGCCCCAAATCCCCAGCCATGGATCAGCACCTGGAGGAAAAGACAGGACCAGGAGTTTGCTCAGGGCTGAGCAAGAAACAGGGAAAGACAGTGCCAGGGCTTGCCTAAGAGGTCAGACTCAGTTTCCCATGCTGTTCATTTTGATGGTTAAGCAGAAATAAAGTAGATTCTGCTTTAGATTCCCATGCTCCATCTGATTGGTGATCCGAGGCACAGTGTGTAAATTAGGGCCACAACCATAGCACTGGGACCCTGCCGGGACAGTCAGTGGCAGTGAATTGTTTTTTCAGTCTCTCAGTGACACTCCAGATCCTTGCTCCCCACTCCCTGCCCATGCCGCCTCTTTCATCTTCAGTTCCCTGCAGAGTCTGAGGGATAATTCAGGAGACTTTCAAGGAAGGGATGTGCATAGCCCAATACTCTGATAACTTAAAATTCTTAATAGTAGCTTCCACTCATCAGGGGTGTTCCCCCTTGATGTATGTTTGCATGCCCAGTGTGATTTCAATAAACACCCTTGTTGCCTCCTCACAAGCAAAAAGCTCTTGCCAATCAGCAATCTTTAACTAGATCATCCTACCTTCTTTCAATTCACACAATCCAGCTTCACCTCCCCTTAGCTCTCCCTCTCCCACACCTGTCAGGGGCCTAGCTCCCACCATAGAGCCTGCTGATCATCTCCTACCTACAACCTGTCTTCACTCTGGAAGTAGCTCACAAAAGGACAGCCCAGATGGCCTAGAGCAGAGTTCAGCAAACCACAGCCTGTGGGTCGAATCTAGCCTACCAACTGCTTTTGTTCAACCCATGAGCTAAGAATAGTTTATGCATTTTTAAGAGTTGAAAACAAAATGTATGACACATGAAAATTATATGAAATTCCTTTCCCATTTTCATAAACACAGTGTGACTCAAGCACAGCCACACCCATTCAGTGACATATTATCTGCTTCCTCACTACACTGTAGCATTGAATAGTCACTACAGAGACCGCATGGCCCACAGAGCTCTTTGTTATCTGGCCTTTTACAGAAGTTTGCCGACCCCACAATTAGAGAGTTGTGCGAGTCTTGATGGAGAGAGAGGGAAACAGGGAGGCAGGTGAACCATGGCAGGTATCCATTAAGAAAAGGATACCAATTTTGGCTTGAAGGCTTATTAGAGAGACAGGAAGAAGGGTTAGATACTAGAGAGTTGAAGAGTAGAGAGAACAGTAGTTGAGTCAAAATGTTTGTAAGTCATTGGAAAATGAAATGGGAAGACCAAAATTCTGGTCTCAATAGAGAAAAGTGAGGATATTGCCAACAAGGGAACACAGGAGACATTTAGCTCAAGCTGTCCCATTGGGTGAGGTGAATTGAAAAATGTGTTTCTGCTATTTGAAGTGTTCAGTTGAAGTTTCATGTTTCCATGAGCTGACACATATGAGTTCTTGAGACATTGAGAAAGTGCCAATTCATATGCTGAGTACAACACCCCAAATAAAGAGGGTGATGGTCCAAGAAACTCTTTTATTCAGAACTCTTATCTCCTTTATGAGTCTGTGCTATGTAAGTGATAAAGATCTTTGCACCAAAGCCTTTTCTTGTGAGAAATTTGGGCTCCATGGTTTTATTAGTAGGAATGTACAGCTCTTAGTTACATTCACTGAGTTTTTCTCAAAAAGGAAAAAGCCAACTATACATTGGCTGGTAAGACTTGCTATTCAAAAACTGGAGAGATGTTCGTACATGCATAATTATTTCTTTTGCTTTTCAATTCTGGCCCCAGAGCTGTTTCATGGAGTTTTCGTCTTTTCTTCTAAGCAGACGCTCTGTCAATTCGTTTTAAGTAAATGCCACAATTTACAAGCACAGAAACATCCTCCTCCTCGGGGATACTGACAGTCAAAAGGAAAGGGAGGCTCTTTGGTCCTTTCCAAGCAGAGCTTCAAATGCTGTATTTTGAAAATAGAAAATAAATAAGAATGAAATGGCACCTTGTCGGCAAACAATAATGCATTAGGAGATTTGGGGTAAGGCAGAGAAGTGGGTGGTTAGTGTTGGGTACTTGGGTTGTCTGTGGCATATTTCCAAAAGGTCATAGTGAGGCACTTTCTTAGGGTCATTGCAAATAGTCAACCGAACAATTCACATCCGTACTGCAGATTGCATTTATTTTGCTGAAGGAAGCAAAAAGACATATAGAAGAAGAAAAAAATAATGAGGATAAAAACACAGACATTTAAAACACAGGCAAGTAGAAGCAGCAGAATCTATCCAATTTGTCCATATTTAGTCAAAAGCATTTCTGTAATTTCCAATAAAATTATTTATATTTGGAAATATAGTGGTTATTACTAGGGATTCAAATGTAAGTTATAACATTTCAATGTTAACTCTTAGAGCTAATTTATCAGACTGGATTCTACCAAGCAATGAGTTTTATATTACCTCTTCCTAACAAATTAAATACAAGATATGACCAAGACCTGCAGAACTGTATAGCTAAGAAATATACTTTGAGTCCAAATCAACCACAGTGCATGTCTATTTTTGGAATATATTAGCATTGCATAGATAGGTTTCAGTTTACTCTTATGAGTAAATCAGAATGTACATTGTGTGGTTAGAAGAGTTTTATTCTTTGAACACAATCCTAAAATGGGTTATTACTCCTATCACCCACCACCACCACCACCCCTTATTAATGCAGGGAGTTTAATTTCAAAAGTCTAACTAAAAGCTTTAACACATCAGGGCATGAAAAAACTATATGACTTTTATTAGATCAAAATCATTATGATCTATAGTAAGCATCTCTTACACTATGAAGTGATGAAGTTAATTTCAGTGTATTTTGTGAGCAGACAGTTGGGCAAAAACATTCACATTGTCAGGGAATGCATGGAGAAAAGCTAATTGTAAACTGATGATGGTTGTGATTATCTCCTGAATGTGGGCTGCTCAGGGTCCTTGAGTGGTGCAAATAGTTAATGTTCAGCTGCTCACAGAAAAGTTGTAGGTTCAAGTCCATCCAGATGCCTCAGAAGAAAGGTCTGGTAATCTACTTCTGGAAAAAAAAATTAGCCATTGAAAACGCTATGGAGCATAGTTCTGCTTTGACACATAAGGAGTCGCCATGAATTAGAATTGAATCCAACGCACCTGGTGGGCTGCCCAGATATCTTCTCTGAATGATACAAACTAACACACCCACAGAAAAAATCCTCCAAGGCTAGATATTTCCCCACCCTGTTTGATATCTAAGCAGTGTCTGTGATCATTATTCCAACCTGTTTATTTTGTCTATGTGGTCCCCACTTACCAGCTGTCTTTCAAAGTCATAAGGACCTGATCTCTAGGACTGTGTGGGGCTGAGTGATCTGCCCATGTGTCACAAGTCATAACAGTTTTCTTTTCCCTCAATCGCATTGGGGCCCTCCTATTTTTCCTCTTTAATTGGTTGGGGAAAGAAATAGGTTCTTGCGATGTTAATAAGGAAAATGAATCTTTACCCAAGGCAGAGCCAGCCGTGCGACAATCTGATGTGCTGATTAAGTGATTGTAATCAGATGTAGACAGGGTCATGGTCCAAGAGGGAGAGAGCTTAGGGGCTAGAGGGAACAGGTTGGGAAGAAAGTGACTATAAAAATTAACCAGCTTCAGTCTGGGTACAGCTGCTCCTGCATCTGATTCCAGTTTCATTCTGAGTTATGAAAACTTGTGGCTGCTATTGTCCTTGAACACTGGAGTTTTCATGACTCTACAATGAGATCAAGTTGAGATAGAATTAGCCACTGTGGAGCCATTCTTACCACCAGGGTCGTAGAAGCAGCTAATTCTCTGATAGGTTAATTAACCTATTTCTCCAGAGGCTCTTGTCATAGCCTGTCCTAGGAGCTCCATCTTTTTGAAGTGAAAGTCTGAAGTGACAGCCTTTCACTATTAAGGATTATGAGCACACTTAGAGCAGAGAGCAATAGGTGTTACACTGTTGATTTTTTCTCTCACGCAATTTGGCCAAAAAGTGAGCCTTCTCATTGCAGATCAGGAATCACCACATGCCCACAAGATGTCTATTGTCTGGGTCCATCTACCCAAGGTTTCCTACCCAAATCCAGAATAAAGACCAGAAGGTAGAATTTACAGGAACACATTTACACCTCATTACAAAAAAATGAAATGAGTTGTGAGATCCCCATCACTGGAAGTGTTTGCTTTCTTTCACTCTGTGTTAAAGACAGGTATCTATTATCAGTTAGAAAATACACTAGATAGACACAAGTCTCCCTTTAAATTTATGTCTCAACCACTCTGTGGTTTCAATGGAAATATTTTTTGTGTTGCTTCCTATGTAATTTATTAACATCTGTCCAAATAATTGTTGTTGTTGTTAGGTGCTGTCAAGTCAACTCCGACTCATAGCAACCCTATGTACAACAGAACGAAACACTGCCCAGTGCTACACCAGCCTCACAATCCTTGCTATACCTGAACCCATCATTGCAGCCACTGTGTCAATCCATCTTTTGGGGCAGCAAATCTCATTTTTTTCAACAGCTCTTACTCTTACATGTTTTCTTTTTGAGTCTAGAATCTTCCTACTCAAATGCTTACCTAGGAGTTTCTGTTCCAAGAGTTCCAAACAGTTTCGAGTTCTTTGCTTTTGTGAAGTCAGTAACACCTCAGTTCGAGCTATTTGCTTGTGGGGTCTGGTCCTGTAAGTGTGGGGCATCAACCAGTTGCTCTGAAACATTAAGAAGAAGGTACAGAGAAGGTCCCAAGTCACTGCTTCCCTACAGAACTTACACCAAGAATTCTTCTCTTCATATTTTTTCTAATGGGAACTAACCCACCTACTTTGGCCATGTTGTCAGAAGGGACCATTCCCTGGAGACGGACATTATGCTTGGTAAAGTGAAGGGTCAACAAAAAAGGAAAAGACCCTCAACAAATGGATTGACACAGTGGCTGCAAGGATGGGCTCAGGCATAGCAAATATGTGAGGCTGGCACAGGACCAGGCAGAGTTTCGTTCTGTTGTATATGGGGTTGCTATCAGTTGGAGCCAAATCTACGGCACCTAACAACAACAACAGTAGATAATGAGTACGCTGTAACCTGAGCTTTTACAGATAATCAAAGTTCCTTCCAAACTTACAATTCTAGGATCCCACTATGTGTACTAAAGGCAAAGATACAGCAAAAAAGGCCCTACAAAGCTGAAGCCCTGTAGATATTTGTGACAGACACTTTTCTCATCATGTTCTTTCTGTGTTACTCTGGTGTCATGAAAAAAAAAGATTTGCCAAGGAAGGGAGAGGTTTGGGTCCTAGGCTTGATTCTGCCTAAAACATTCTGTGTGTCCTTGGACAAGTCACTTAACCTTCCTAGCTTCAATTTCTTCATGGGACAAAATTATTGACCACATAATTGCTTTCTAGATTATAGTACACAAACATGAGATAATTTTGTTCAAGTACAAAGATGTTTCATTGAGTAGTTATGTAGGGTTTTTAAAATAAGTATTAGGAAAAAATGTAACTAGCACATCAAACTTATGATTCTACAGGTATTATCGCTTAGGGATATGGCTAAAGTAGGTAGCGATGTTAGACCAAAGTAAATTTAAAGAAAACTATTAAGTAAATAACAGTCCAGATAGTGCAAATATCACAAATGCAGTATGTGATTGACTGAATTTAGAGTATGCTTGAATGAGATGATCTCTAAGGACCTGTCCATTTCTAGGATTTTATTACTTTTGATGCAAAATCATATAAATGAGCCACTCTACTCAGTCAAGCCTTTTTCTCTTCTGCAAGTGGTGGTCAATATAGGTTCCCCTAATATGCACTAAAGACTTTGCATTAAAGGACAGACACAGCTTTGGCCTGGCTGAAGCATTGTTGCATTGTTGAAGGTAGTGAATCATGCCTTTTTGTTAGTTTATTTGTTTATTGCTCACTGCAGATCCAATTAATATCTGGTTTCCTTAGGAAATCCTTTTGTACATTAAAAAAGTACTTTGCAGGGTTTGAGTAACCATGCCCCACTTTATCCATTTATATTTGTATTTTTAATTAAAAAAGAAAGAAAGAAATGTTCTTAAAGATTCACCTATCTGCATTCACTTCGCTTAGATTCAAGGCAGTGCAAACATAAAAACGAAGCACTTAAGAACATAGGCTTTCATGTCAGTCTACATAAGATCAAATCCTGGCAGGTTTCCTGACCCCTGTGGGCCTCAGTTTCTTCGACTGTACTGGGTTGTATGTAAAGTGCTTGGCATAGTACCTACCATAAAGTAAGAGCCAAATAAATATGACCTAATGTCATCATCCTCACCCACACCAGCACTATCGTTATCTAGTATCAATGTAAAATAAATTACAGGACAAGGGAGAATCTTCACAATAAACTTCTCATTAAGACATGTCCACCACCTACAACCTCCTTTTCACACATCTGACTGCAGCCTATCTAGCAGTTAGTAGCACTCAAAAATAACACCTACCTCCTATTCATTTCTCAAGCTAAAGCTTGTTCTGCAACCTTAAATTTGCTTGCATCTGGGTCTTGCAAAGAAATATAAACTGCCTCTCTTACCTAGAATTGAACCTGTTTATTTTACAAAACAAAGAAATATAAACTGCCTCTCTTACCTGGAATTGAACCTGTTTATTTTATAGAAGAGTCCAGATTCTATGTGGTATCAAATTCCTGAAAATTCTTATGTTTAAAAAAAAAAAAAATGCTGCCTAGTCAATTCCATCTCCTGGTGACCCTTTGTATGTCAGAATAGAACTGTGTTCCCTAAGGTTCTCCAGGGTTAACTTTGGACCACCCTGCCTTTCTTCCCAGGCACCTCTGGGTGAATTCAAACCTCCAACCTTTTGGTTACCAGGCAAACATGGTAACCATTGCACCATCCAGGAAGTCCATCTTTATGTTACTAGAGCCTTATTATGAAATTGAGGTTGACTACTTTTATCCAAAATTTCACAAACTGGACATTTTGGCTATATTCTGGTAGAGCCAAGAGATCTGTGAAAATTTCTTTTTAATTCTGGGTTTTGTTTTTATAAGTACAGTTCAAGAGATAAAACCTCTTATTTGAAGTGTTATTTTGAAATTCTGTAATCACTGAATAGAATAAAACTTTACTTTTTGAAGTCAGTGTTTCTCAAGTTAAGGACAACAGATATATTCTTGAAGAGTTTGAAAGGACACTATGTTCTCCTTTAAGAAGGAATCTGGCATTTCTCAGTTTGAGGATGCTGCCTACTCAGGGTTCCATAGAACACACTGTCCTGTCCTCTCTTTTTCTTACACCATATTCTTCCACATGACTCTGAGTTCCAAGATTATATTTGTACTGGCCCTGGATGGCGCAAACAGCTTGCATTCAACTACTAACAGGAAGGTTGGTGGTTCAAATCCATGCATTGATGCCACAGATGAAAGACCTGGTGATCTGGTTCTATAAAGATTATAGCCAAGAAAATTCTACTGTATAACACATGGGGGTCAGTACAAGTCTGAATTGGCCCAAAGGCAACAGGGTTTTTTGTTTTGTTTTGTTTCCTTTGTATCAAGGAGGGAGGAGCCAAGGAGACCCAACTTTGACACAGTTGAATGGCATACATGCATTTTGGAGAATCAAGACTCTCACTGATACTCAGCCCTATAAACTTCACAATTACCCTCATTCTTCCCATGCTGCAATAGGTTGGCTCCTTGGAGCATGACCCATGTGGAACATCTGGAGATTCTATGCAATTCCTTGACTCATCTCCTGGGTGATCAGGAGCCACATAGGGCATCCCAGATGTTCACGTAAGAAACAGATTTTGCATTTCCTCCTAAGTTGCCTGCCTAATGGGTATATCTTTTACCAACCCTCTTCCTTCATAGTATTTGATTTCAAGAGCCCTTTTTTAAAAGACTTGCCTTTCCTGCCTTTGGTAAATAGGGTGTAATCATTTTGAAGACCTGCCAGTCAAAGGTGGGGCATATTGCTTGTGTCCTAATCCTTTTTGTCGTGCATTTCTGTGAATCTTTATAATCAGGCATGCAGAAGGCCAACATATCATTGCCCATCTCTGAGTTTTTCTCTTCATGGGCAATAAAGGAAACACACACACACACACACACAATAACTCCTGAAGAAATAACTAGAGAAATTTAAATATCCCATCATAACCATTCTTGGGATAATTAGGATGGATTAAATTACAAGAGAAAATGCGTTTAGTTAATCACTCCCCTAATTAAAAAAATATCTCTAGTTTTAAGTAAAGTGTTTGTTTTTAAAAACATATTTTCATTGTAATCAGTGAGGGAGAGGCTTATTTGGTCCTCAGTGATATGATACGACATCTGCAAAGTAATTAAAAGCTACAGTCAGAGATTTTTGGTTATTATGATCCTTAAGAAGTCAGACCAGTTCTTTTCTTATGGCTGTCTGCATGGGATTCATGGCAAACTACCTCATTCATGGTCCATGGTGGCATTATTCTCTTTCTATCCCAGTTTGTTGAAGATGTGGTTGATGCCTGTTTTCCAACCAGAAATGAATGGTTAAATGAAAAAATTCACTCAGCAGAGGTTTAATATACTTTTCCAAATGAGCATGGGTAGTAGTCAAAATGAGATGGACAGGTGACACAAGGTGTTTTCGATACAGACTAGGAACACACTTCTGCCCTTCACAAGTTATTCTAACACTGACAGGACCCAAAGTACCCCAAGCTCTATGAAACTATCTCACAAAGAATCCATTAACATCTCCTCTCTAATTTCAAGGCTCCTCCCAACTGCAAAGCTCACTCCTACTCTCACTCTGAATGTTTCTAGAAGATTCCAGGGGTGTCTCATATGTTCATGTTTAGTCCAACCACATTCTTCATGCTCGGTCCCCTCGTTGAAGCCTGCTGCCTACAAAATTCACTCAAGGGGAACCCTACAGCACTTCCCCTACAGCCAGTGTCCATGCCAGGTGTGTGATCCCTAGCATCCAACATGTACTCCTTAGTGCCCACACTACTGAAGTCCTACTGTGCTTTGCAGAGAGGGAGGGCACACCACACCCCCACACACTGTGGAATTTATCACCTGGAACCCACAGTAGCTGAGCTACATTCCACGTTCTTTTGAGAAAATGTTGTTGTTGTTACTATGTGCCATCGAGTCGGACCGACTCATAGCAACCCCTCCTTGAGTTTCACAGGCAGTATCACTACGGAAGTAGATTGCCCAACCTTCCTTCTGAGGAGTGGCTGGTGGGCTTGGACCACCAGACTTCTGGTTAGCAGTCAAGTGCCTTTAGGCACTCTTCATTTTTCTTGCCTATAGTCCCTCTCCCTAGATCTTGCCCCAAGGCTGAGCTGTGGAATAGAGCCCACAGAGTCTTTTGTTTCCTCTCTTCCTCCCACCCTTACACACCCTTGCAAACCAGGGAATGATAGGGGATGCTTACAATTTCACCCAGCATAGCCAGTGGTCTGCTTACATGCAGTAAGGACTCCTATATTTACACAATACAGTCTGTAAATCTGACAATGTATATTCCTTCTCATGTAGATTAAAGGCTGCCTCCATTTTCAGCCAGCCCAACTGCAAATAAAAGAGCCCTGTGATCTTCTACCTTCATAGTCATTGTGCAGCAGGAGGAATGGAGAGGAAACTGTTTTCCTATGTCCTAGACTCCAGGTTCCAAGCAGTTTCTGGCATGGCTCCCTCTAGTCATGCATAAGACCCAGCACTGTGTGTCAAACCATACATCACAAAAGCTACATCCTGCCAGACCTCAGAGAAAGGAAGGGTTAACCAGCGTTTTGGAGACAGAAAACCAAAAATTAGTTGCTGGTGACACAAGGCGACTCCCTGTGTCTCAGAGCAGAGCTATGCTCCACAGAGTTTCAATGGCTGACTATTTGGAAGTAGATCACCAGACCTTTCTTCCAAGGTGCCTCGAGGTGGACTCAAACCTCTGACCTTTCAGTTATCAGCTGAGCATGTTAAAGATTTGTACCAGCCCCGCATAAGTGTTTGTTGTCCAGGAGCAATTAAAAGAGCTAAGAGTCCTGGACCGCAAATTCCAAGTTTAGCAGCAGCACCTGGTCAAATCACAATGAAGTTGATTAGATCTTGCCCCCGGAAGGGTCATCTGTCTAAAGCTATCAGCAGAGTGATGGACTGTGATAAGTGTGAATTGCATTTCTTTGTTTTTCAAATTATCCTTGAACTTCAAGAAGGATTGCCAGACAGCCTTGTCTCGTTGTCTAAAAACAAATTCCAGGGGGTGGGGAGGCCCCAAAATTATAAAATAACCACCTCACAAGCACAGAGGAAACATTCCGGCCTGATTTTATTCCAGCAAGTTAGCAAGTTTCAATCACTGGTCACGCTACTGCATCCGAAATACACTCTCCCTAATGACAGAAAGCTCAAAGCAGTGGCTCCGGCTTTGCAGAGTGTCCTGGCAACAGAACTATGAGATTGTTTCTCTCCGTTTCGTTTGGTGTGCGAGCCCAGGAAGCCCAAATGTCACTGATGATTGCAATTCCCGTGAATAGGGAGAGAGATTGAAGATATCGGGGGAGGTGAGAGAAACTAGCTCTCTTCGATTAATCCAGGGAATACAGGCAAGTCGAGCTAAGTCCCTTAAGCATGTTGCTATCCACTTCTCACCATACTTTGAATATGAACTGATTTAACTTTTTATTTCCATTTAATGGAGCCAGGAAAGATCTGTATCCATTCACTTACAGACCTTCTCTCTGGGGGTCTAATACAGGAAATGTTATCATATCAAGGAGAAACCTAGCACGGAAAATAGTACACCCAGAATTAAGCAGGTTGGAACACATAATACACACTGATACTCACTCTAAACTCTCAATGGCTCTCCAATTTTATTTCAAAAATACAAAATCTTCCTTTTTGCTAATTTCCAACAATTAACATCCATTGTTAGAGTAAGTGTTGTAAACTCAGGGGCAGGGCCAGCACAGGAAAAACAGTACCAAAGGGATTAAGCACATGGGCTTTGGAACCCAACAGGCTGGCTTCATTCAAATCCAGCCTCTACCCACTTGAGTGGGTGACTTTTGACAAGTTATTTTATCTTTAATGTTGTTGCTGTTGTTATTAGCTGCCATCAAGTTGGCTTGGGCTCATGATAAGTCCTGTCCTGTATCCATGATCTTCAATATGTTTGAGCCCATTCTTCAATAAGCCTCAATTTTTCCCATCTGTAAATCTGGAATAGTAACATCTATGTCCTACTGTTGTGAGGACTAAATAAGGTCTCATTTGTATAGCATTTAGCACAGTGCTTGATGGTCCACAAATATTAGATTGGGAATAGCTAACAATGCACGTCTCCCATAGTTTCTCCAATCTGCCTCAGTGAGTGAAGAGTTTAGAGAGCAGTAGAAATAGCATACAGCCACACCAAGTATGGAAAGGAGCCCAAAACTCCAGAAGCAGAGGTCAGGGGAGATAAACCTCATGTGTTAGCCCAGCTGTTCTGTGTCCTGCTCCTATTTCACTCTACCAGGAGATGCTCACAGGGACACCTGGCTTCCATTCCTTAAAGGGAGAACATAGGGAGCAAACTATAGAAATGGTCTATTTAGGATCCAACTGCCAGCTCCAGGAACCAACCAAAGCCATTGCCGTCAAGTCAATTCTGACTTAAGGTGACCTCATGTGTTACAATCAAACTGCACTCCTTAGGGTTTTCTTGGCCTTAATCTTTACAGAAGCAGATTCCCAGAACTTTTTTCCTGAAACATTGCTGGGTGGGTTCAAATTGCCAAACTTTAGATTAGTAGACCAGGGCAAACCGTTTGTGCCACCCATGGATCTTAGCTCCAGGAATAGGGATATTACAAACATAAGAAATCCACTTAACTCTCTCCTGTACCATGTCTGAGCTCCACACCTCTTCTATCTGTTTCCAGCTGAGCAATGACGACTATTTTCATGCACCCATGAAACCTTTATTGAGCACCTAATGTGCACAACACTGTGCCAGGTACAGCACCAGCACCCTCTGCCTGAGTTTTGCTGGGGCAGCAGGAGCAACACAGAAGGGGTTTGCAGCACTACAGCAGGGACGGGTGCAGTCTGAGCAATTGTCGACCGCAATTGTCTTTTTTACCCACGAGACTCTGCTGCTGTCTAACCCATGACCCTCCTCATAGTGTTTCTGCCAATAATTTTTGGTTAATTTTTCAACATGTCCTTTGCTCACAGCTTCCCAAAGAGATCAGTGTAAGGATGGGAGCCCTTCACTTCAAATAATAGTTTATGTTCATTTGTAACACAATGTAATTACATAAAAGAAAGCAGTCAGGTATCAAGCTGTGTGGATACACACAAATGACTCCATCATAAGTGTTAATATTTCCTACAACGGAGGAAATTTAGTTAAATCAAATGAAGATGGCAACTCATTAAAATTTGATTTTCCCTCCTATCCATTTTTATCTTTTAATCCTCCTTATATGGTACAGCTTGTTTTGTTAAATAACACTCATTAATTAAATCTCATCTTCTCTTAGCTATATCTATATTTTTATTTATTATGAAAACCTTCAGATGCTTATGATCTAATTTAGTTGGATTACTTCTTGGACATCTCTAAGTAAGGAAACCTTGAGCTTTTAAGGAGGAATTACTGGCAAGGGGAGGGAGTGGGAAAAAGGAAGTTCTCTTCTCATTTTCCACTGGTGGTGGTTGGGAAGGCTTTTGCTGTGTAGGAGGAGTTGGCCTAGATTTGGGTAATGAAGGTACTATGAATTCAGGACAGAAGCCCTGGTGGTGAAATGGTTAAGTGCTTGGCAGCTAACAGAAAGTTCAGTGGTTGGGACACACTATCCACTCCACAGAAGAAAGATGTGGCAGTCTACTTTCATAAAGATTTACAGCCTTGGAATCCCTATAGAGCAGTTCTACCCTATACTATAGGGTTGCTATGAGTCAGAATCAACACAGCAGCACCCAGAAACACCACATGAATTCAGAATCTTTGTTGACTTCGGGAAAGGGGAGGGAGGACAGAACTCATAGAAAGAGTTGTAAATTCAAAAATCCTTACATGAGTAAGGCAAGAACAACATGAGTGAGTGCAATGGACAGGATACAAGGCAAGAGGAAGTGGTAGCAAACTGGGAAGTGTATGCTTATCCACAAAGGGTAGACACACCCAGCTCTAGTTGAACATTGCCCGGTAGAAATTTGGGTGTCATTTCACCAAAATCTCCAATATCACAGTAGAAGGCAGAAATCAGGATTGTTACACATACTCTCTGTTTTGGATTGAATTATGTTCCCCAAAAAATATGTATTGGAATCCTAACCCCTTTAGATGAGGATGTAATCCCATTTGTAACTAGGGTTTCCTTTGTTATGTTAATGAGGCCAATCCAGTGTAGGGTGAGTCTTAAACCTAATCACATCTGAGATATAAAAAAAAGCAGATTAGGCACAGAGATAAGCAAGCACAAATAGGGGAGAGAGAGATGCCCCCTGGAAATTGCCAAGGAACCAAGAAACTCCAGTCCTGGAGAAGCTGAGACAAGGATTTTTCCTCAGAACTGACAGAGAGCTTCCCCTAGAACTGTGCCCTCCATTCAGACTTTCAGCCTCCTAAACTGCAAGAAAATTTATTTCTCTTTCTTAAAGCCACCCACTTGCTATATTTCTGTTACAGAACTGCTAAGGAACTTACACAGTCTCCCAAATTTCAAATGTTGGCAAGCAATTCAAACTATCTTAAAACACCTCACAGGCCATTGAATCAAAACTGAGCATGCAATGCACAGCTTCCTTGCAGCCACTTGACACCTCCAGTGCAAGATGAGTTTTGAATTAGGAAACATCATTTGCCTGGATTGTGACTGGGACAGCTTTGGCTTCTTCTGTTTTATGCCCCAACTCTCCTTGGTGACTGGTTTAAGCTGGTGGGAGTCTCATTACCATGGTACAATGGCAATCCTTTGCACTTACATGGTGAATTTTCTCTAAGGAGCTCAAAAGACTTTGTGTTGCCTCAGTAAACCTCACAGCAAGCCTGTGAGGCAGGCAGGTAGCTATTGCTCTAAACAATGAGCAGCAAAAGAGAGCATTTTACACAAGGCAGCTAGGTTGACTCTGGTTTAAATCCAGGGGTCCATACAGTTGCCAAATACAGCATTCAAGAAACATGGGGAGGATTTCCCACTACCACCTCCTCTGCCCCCCTTCTTGGCTCCTTATTTTCCTTCCATCTGTTCCAGTTGACAGCAAAGCCCCAAATCTCAACAATAAATACAAGCACACTGAGCCAGTGACTAATTCCTGTTGTGCGTGTGAGTGTGTGCACGTCTGTGTGTGCATGCATGTGTGTACCCCCATCTAACTTCCCGGCAGGCCCAGCATGGTACACCTGCACCCATTACAACATGTCTCTGCATTGGTCATTGGTCTAATGCCATGCTCTGAAATGCTATTGTTGCAAATGTGCAAGACCTAGAAACTCCGAATGGGTATCCTCAGGACGCTGGATCCCTGCATCTTATTAACAGTGCCTAATAATTCATGCTGCTTGGGGCCACTATGTCCCTTTCTCTTCCCTAGCCTGCTAGAACTGCAACTATGAAAGAGAAGTCTTTCCATAGACAGTTGTCATGTACACCTTCTCCCTGGCTACAATGGATTAACAGGCGTGACCATAGAAAACAGCCATAATCAAGGCTGGAGTAGTGCAGTGGAGGGGAACAAGGGTCCTTTCTACGTTGCCTTGGGTAGAACACCCAAGTCAGTCTGACTGAAAAGTGATTAGAGCTCTTGGCTTAGTCACACTGCTTTGCTACACAGGCCCCCTGCCCTGCCCCTTCTCCTCTGCTTCATGGCCATGTTCACTCTACTTCTGCTCTACTCAGGGGAATTCCTTGGGCTTTGCAAGCATGACACAGAGATAAGACTCCAGTCCTGAAATGTAAACCTCTTGATCTGTTTCCCAGGACAGCACAGCAGAAATATCTTCCGTTTTCTAATTGCCTTGCTATCCCTTCCAAATTGTCTCAGATCAGGTTACTGATTCCTGGGAACAGTTCCCAGCATGATCTTCTAGTAGAATCATTCACATCCTCTGCATGTGGGCATGCCATAAACATCCTTCAGAGGCAGATGTGAACCCAGAGAACCACCTGGCCATTTTAAATGCATGTAATGGAGGTAACTAGACTCATTGACATTAGAACTATAGCGGCTGACATAACCACCAGCTTCCCATCTGATCCAGTGAGTCAGGACACTCTTCTTTGAGAGTCAAAGGAATCTGCCTTTTCCAGGGATGAACAGTTTAATTATCCCATGGAAAAGCATTGGAAATCCCTCCTTGATCTAGTCGGAACCAGGAATTGATTAAGCATTCTGAATCAAGCATGATGTTTGTGTTCATCCCAGTAGGTCAAAATCAATACTGAATCTTTAAAAGATGTGTAGATTTAAAAAAAAAAAAAATTCTTTATATATTGAGCAGATAAGGAAGTGACTTTTTTTGCTACCTTGGGAGGAATCAACTTTTGCTTTCCACTTGGCTATTCAGAGTGGAAGCTGTGCCCGCTTTCAAAGGTCAGCTGAGGAGGCTCCTCTTTATCTTCATTCATCATGCCTATCAAAGTATCAGACAGATCAATCATAATTTGTATTTCTCACACACATACACAAACATACCTTCTTGGGAGTTAAAGGGGCATGATGTTGAGGACTTCTCTGTCATAACAGCCTCAGGGTGACATTTGAAATTCAAGAACATCAGGGAAACCACACACATCTTCAGCGCTGCCAAGTCCGGTGAAACCAACAAGAGTCATGCTGCATAGCGTGTAGACAGCTCTGACAGAGCATGCCAGTGCAGGCGACCCTCACAACAGGTCTGCGGCAGATTCCAGCCCACAAGGCTAAGCCAGCCTTCCAGTTAACTTGTCAAGTAAGTTGGTGAAACTCAGGGAGACCCACTGGTCATCAGAGAGTTTGGCCACCAGAGATTTCAGTTCCAGCCCTGCTCAGGTTTTGTCAGAAGTTGAGGTGAAATTCCAGGGTGGGCTAAGTTCATAGCCAGACCAAAAGTTACTCTAAGTCGTATCTGTCCAACTGGTCTCTCTCTGTGTACTGGGTCGGCTTTTTCTTGACATTTAAATTTCTGCTCTCATCACCAGTAAGATTATGTTACGCTAAGTAATGTAACTTTAAAATATTTTCTGAGCAGTAAAAGAAAACGATTGCAGTGTTATAAAATCATGTCTTTTAGGAGACATTAAAATGGTACTGATACTGATTGCAATGAGGTAAAAAGCCATGAGCCAAGACTTTGAGGGGAAAAAGGCAGAGGGCCTGAAAACAGCATGAGGGAGATACATTTAAAAAGTGGTTAAAGCCAAGCTGGGAATAGCTTCAGAAACTGGAAATGCTCATTGTTGAGGGTTTTCCTTTTAATTTGCTTTTCCTCCCAGGCTGTGGCTTTACCCCTTTCTATTAAAACCCTGACTGTGCCTCCCAAGAATGGTGGTGTCAGCTGAGCCAGTTTCTTTGGTTTGGCCAATCCTGGCACCCAGTAGCAAACTTGCTTTTCAGAAAAGAACCTAAATCGTCCCCTGCCTTATAGCCTGGCATACAGCAGGTGCTCAATAAGTGCTGACCGGCTTGAGTTTCCATGCATATGACCCTCCTGAGGCATTTAAGAGAGAAAAAGAGAAACTGCATTGTATCTGAGAATAGCTGGGGAGGGAATGGTGGGAAGCTGCTGTGAGTTAGCTTCAAAAATGCTATGTTTTGTAGCTGTCAATATGGTCCATTTGTTACAAGTGAGGAACTGGATTTAAGACAGTATATTGCCTTCTATATGGGTGTTTCCTGAGTTGTGGACCATGCAGACTTGAACAAGGGATCTGTTTGCCCCTGACCTAGCAAAGGCATTTGCAATGGCAGTGATATTTACTATCTCCTTCTCCCTCACCACCCCCAAAAAAAAAAAAAACATGGCTCTCAAGCTGATTCCAACTCATGACAACCTCACATGTTTCAGAGTAGAACTGTGGTACATAGGGTTTTCAGTAGCTGTGACCTTTCAAAAGTAGATTGCCAGGCCTTTCCTTTGAGGCACATCTAGGTGGATTTGAACCAACAACCTTTAGGTTAGTAGCCCAGTGCTTAGCCTTTGTTGCCACCCAATGGCTTCATATTACTTCGAAAAACAAACCAAACTCACTGCCATCAAGTTGGATCCGACTCATAGTGACCCCTCCTTGGGTTCCAAGGCAGTATCTCTATGGAAGTAGATTGCCCAGTCTTCCTTCTGAGGAGCAGCTGGTGGGTTTGAACCACCAGCCTTCTGGTTAGCAGTCAAATGTCTTAGGCACTATGCCACCAGAGCTCCTCATATTACCTCCAAGGAGATGGAAATGCAGATACATAATTACAATATATAAATAGATATACAGTATATCTGTGACATTAAAATATCATAGGGGTAGTGTTGGTTAGGGGAAAAAAGTTTGAGAAACACAACTCTAGTGGAAGGGTGATAGGTTAATTTGGTCCTGTAACTTCAGTAGAAGTGACCCCAGAAATCTTTACTGAAGATATGCTATTGCTTAGGGAAATTTCTGCTACCTCATTTTTCTGTGTTTATCACCTCCTGCCTACTGACTCAGTTTTATACCAGATCAGTTTAGGCGGAAAGAACTGGTCAGCCAAATAATTGAGTTTATATATGTTTTTAATTCACTGGTTTGACTGGGTTCCCTTTTCAAATAAAAGAAGCTAATGATTATTACTTAGCTAAATTCTTCTTTCATTTAATCCTTATGTCAAGTTTGGGAAGTGGATACTATTATCACCATTTTACAGGGGAGAAAACTGTCTCCAAGGTTAAGTACTTGATGAAAGACTAACCTGTGCATGAGAGGTGGAGGTGAGCTCTACATCCAGGTTTACTTGATCAGAAACCAGGCTTGCCCATTGCACTATTTTTATCACCTGCTTTATTCCCAGGAGGTTGCTGCAAGAGTGTTTCTTTGGAGCCCAGCAATGACATCAGAGTATATGGGACACCAGGGAGCCACCCTCACCTGTTGGTAAAGCCATCACCAGGGGCAATGTTTCCTTGGTGATGGAGGGCAGACCTTCTGTTAGAAGGCTTTTGATTTCAAAGCTTGCCAGTGCCTTCTAGGCCAAAGAGTGCACTAAGTAGTCTCAGATCCCATAAATGACTCATTGCTCCTCAGCCTCGGCATAATTGGACAACTTCCCTAAATTTAAGTTGACTTTCTATCAGAGTTCACATTTCTACCAACTTTTCATTAAATTAATTATTCAAAACACTTCAGAGTTAGCGTTCTCACAGCAACTGTAACTCTGCCATGACTATATTAAGGCGTAAATTGAACAGCATGTTTTGCAATAAAGTTAATTTTATATTCACCAGAGAACTGAGTTATAGTTGCTGTGGGAACCATCATTTCGAATCTCTTGACTTTGGTGCATTTAAATTCTCAACTACAGCATTGCACACCGTGGCATATTTTGCATGGGCTTTTAATTTGCTGCACACCATGGCCTGGCTACCCTGAACTTAGAAATCCTGTCAGAGACTAGCACAGCACCCTTCTTGTTTTCCCAGCTGTCTTATTTATCCTAGTACCTACATATGATATTTTGTAGAGAAGTGGCCAAGAAACCAAAATTTTCCCCATTTTATCTTGAAATATTTTGGGGATGGTGACTTTCTTTAGAAGCACAATCCAAGAGAGAAGCAAGCCCTCAGTCTCAGAGAATGTTAAGGGAAGCAGGTTATGCCATTGCATTTGTATGAAGTCAGGGTTCTCATCCAAGCAGAGGCAGATTACCCAATAAGCAAGGTAAGCATGAGCTTACTTGTGCTTACCTACTAGTCTGTCATGAACAGTTTCACATGGGTTTCCTCACATACTTAATCTATAGTAAACCATTTCACATCTATGGCAAAAAAAAAAAAGTGTCAAACTTTCACTACAAATTAGTAAATAAGCACAAGTGAACCCATATTTACCTTGCTTACTGGGTACTCCATCCCAGTCAAGGATTGTAAATTTGAAGAGAGGCTCTGATTCTTTAGGAAGGTCCTGTGGGGTTGGGAGAGAAACAGGTGTCAGCCATACCTAGAAGCAGAATCTTTGATGTGATGAAAAATTATGAAATTGCTCACTACAGATTAGTAAGTAAGCACAAATAAGCCCATGCTTACCTTGCTTATTGGGTAATCTGACACTGCAAAGGGGTATCTTTGGTTCTGCACTGTGTTATTCACTACACCCGGGGTCACCTCTGAAAGCTTCAAGTCCTCGTATGCACCATTAATCACGCAGGCATGCACAGCCATACATCAAACCTTATTGGAGCTCCGGAAAAGCTAAGCAACATTTCCCAGAGTCACATAAAACCCAAGCATCTCTAAATCAAGACGCATTGCAGGCCCTCTCTAAAAGGTATGTTCAGCAGAACTGCAATAGAACTCAGGCTCCAGCCGGTTGGTACGGAATAGGTAACATGTGCCAAGGTAAAGACACAGGCTTGTTTGGGAGGAATAGCAGAGGTAGATGAAAGTCTGAGATGGTTAGAGATGAGAGCGTTCCATCTACAAGGATTATCGATTTTTGCAGCTTTATTGGAAAAATCAGTCATGCTTTCTGCCTCGTGAGGATTGCTCTGCTGCAATTTGGGAGTGCGTATGTATAGAAACTCTGCAGGTTAGCAACTGAGTAGCAGCTCCCCTTCACCATTCAATTATCCATTTAGCTAGAATGTGACTTAGCAGAAACAGACTGCTGTTTTGCATGTTTAGAATGTATTTGAAAGGAGGGATTTTTGTTTCTCTGTAAATGAGAGGATTTGGAAGAAGAAACTCTCACCTTCCTAAGGGCACACTCATTATGTGAAACTGAAGAATGGCATCTAACAATAGCATAGGGCATATTGTTGGAATTCTGACTGCCATTCGATACTCTTTCAGAAAACAAAAGTCTCCTTATTCCTTGTACTGTGCCACAAATAAATGTATTTACTAATCGAGACTATTACAAAATGTGTCAATAAAATCCCTGTAATGAGCAGTGTCCTCTTCTTAAGCCCCATTATCAGCTTTAAAAAAAAGTATACGAAAAGGACTAGAACACGACATAAAAATAGTTTCAAAGATCAGTGTAAGTTCATGTAGATTCAGCGTTACCTGGGCCACATGGATGAGGAAAGGTGAGTGGATTCATGACTAAGGGAGGTGCTATGAAGGCCAGAGAAAAGAAGAGGGTGAAGGAACAGGAAGGAGACTGAAATGCTTACATTGTTTCTCTAATGAGGTAGAATGGAGCATAAAACGTGGTAAAATATGGGCTACTATCTGCCTCGGAAACCCAAGGAGGGGTCGCTAGGATCAGGGCCCACTCGATGGCAAATAACAACAACAACATGTGGCATTGGTGGTTCCGTCGTAGAATTTTTGACTCCTTGTGGGAGATCTGGGTTCCCTTCCTGCAAGTCACCTTGTGTACAGCCACCACCCATCTCTCAGTGGAGGCTCACATGTTGCTGTGATGCTGAATAGATTTCAGCAGAGCATCCAGACTAAGATGGATTAAGAAAACAGATCTGGTGATCTGCTTCCAAAAATCAGCCAGCGAAAACTCTATGGATCACAACAGTACGATCCACAACTAATCATGGAGAGGGCACAGCACCAGGCAGCAATTCCTTCTGTTGTGCTTAGGTCCATCATGAGCTGGGGGGCTGACTCAACAGTAGCTAATAACATTAAAAAAAAAAAAAAAAACCTCACTGCTGTTAAGTCAAAACCGACTCATAGCGACCCCTCCTTGAGTTTCCAAGGCAGTATCACTACAGAAGTAGATTGCTCCATCTTCCTTCTGAGGAGTCACTGGTGGGTTTGAACCGCCAGCCTTCTGGTTAGCAGTCAAGTGCCTTAGACACTATGCCACCAGAGCTCCTAGCTAACAACATATATATATATAATAATTCCATATACATACTGTATATTATGTGTGTGTATGTGTATTTTAAGCAGCTCTGATGGCACAATAGTTAACTACTCAGCTGCTAACTGAAAGGTTAGCAGGTGAACCCACCAGCAACTCTGCACGAGAAAAGATCTGGCGATCTGCTCTCCTAAAGATTACAGTTTAGGAAATCCTATGGCGTAGTTCTACTCTGTCCTATATGGGTGCTATGAGTTAGAATTGGCTTGACAGTACACAACATCAACAATGTATATTTTTTAAGTGTGTTTGGGTGCCACAATTCAAATGGGTCAGGCTAGCCTATAGGGATAAAGAAAATGCAGAGATTAAAAGACCAGGAGTAATAATGTGAGAGGCTGCTTGGGAGTGGTCCAAGGAGGCTTTGTTGCCAAGAATTGCGAGATGAAGCTGACTGAATAAATGATGCCCCTTGGTCTGAAGTCACTATTTAAGGAAGTCAGGGGTTTGATTGCTGGAGCTGTTCCATATAAGATAGTCGTCCTTAATCCTGTGGGTAGAGCCTCTCGTGGTTCTCTGTTGCCCTTTGACTTTCACTGTCTGTATTTTATGTAGCATGATGTTCCCACTCCACATTCCCTCTTCCTTCCACATACTATCTTTAATATGGAAGGGAACTTGGAGAGGAGGGCAGAACCACCACCATATCCAGCCTCCTCAACCTCAGTTGTACCCTGATTCCCAACTGAAGGGTTTAATTTGTTTTCATCAACTGGAGCTGATTTTACTGACAGCGTATTTTATCCTCTGCTTTAGTGTCTCCAAAGGAGCTCTGGTGGTGCAGCGGTTAAGCATTTGGCTGCTAACCAAAAAGGTTAGAACTTCAAACCCATCAGCCACTCCACAGAAGAAAGATGGTTCCGCTTTTGTAAGGATTCACACCCTTAGAAACCCCATGGGGCAGTTCTACTCTGTCCTAAAGGGTCACTGTGAGTCATAATCCACTCGATGGCAGTGGGTTTGGTTTTGGGGTTTTATGTCTCAAAAGACTTTCCTTACAGAGGAATGTGTAGGGAAACCTAAACACATAGAATTCCTTATGCCACCATAGCAAGACGTCCCTGTACCCTGCCCAAGGGTCTAACTACCTCTGAGATTGTCTAGTGGCCTCCTGGCCAACCTCCTTGGTTCTGCCCTTGCTCCTACCACCACC
>NW_006921649.1:6044699-6076970 GCF_000298275.1 Orycteropus afer afer
CCACCACCACCCCACCACTACCCCCACCATGACTATCCCCACCCCACATCCGTTTACTCTCCACCCAGCAGCCAGAGGGGTATTTTTAAAATACAACTCAGATCAGGTGACTCCCTGCGCAAAACCCCACAATGGCTCCTTTTTCATTAAGATTAAAGCCAAAACCATTACAGTGTAGTCAGAGCACCACCACCCCCTTTTTTTTTTTTTTTTTTCTTTTTTGAGAGGGGGTTATGTTTAAAAGGAACTGTTGACAAAGTTTCACCAGAAACAATCTGAACAACTGGGAAAATTCAGTTAACATATTGAAGCACTGCTAAAGTAATTCTAGGACTTATGGTCCAGGACACAATAATCTCTTAGGTCTGTTTGATGGCATGACCCAAACCCTCCGTCCCTACTTTCTCCCCTCGCTCACTGTGTTGCAGCCATACTGGCCACCTCACTGTCTCTCCAATACCCCAAGACACTCTTGTACCTCAGGACCTTTGTACCTACAGTTCCCTATCCCCAGATATTGGTATGACTTGCTTCCTCCTTTCCTTTCAGTTTTTGCTCAGCATCAACTTATCAGCAAGGAATTCCCTGAACTGCTACATAATGCAGAAAGCCTTCCACATACCGCTATCGCAATCTCCCTCTTGCTGTTGTATTTTCCCCACAGCAGTTTATCACCACTTAGATGTACATTATTTGTTTATTATTTATCAGTCTCACACACACACACTAGCATGTAAGATCCTTGAGAACAAGCCTTTGTCTGTTTTTTAGAACACTCTATGCCCTGTGCCCAGAAAATACCTGCCACACAGTGTAAATGCTCAATAGGTATTTATTGAATGGAGGAAGGAATAAACTCATGAAAGTGGCACACTGCAATAACTCAGGAAATGTGGATATTGGATTAGTATGTCACTATGGCCCTGGGTGGCACAGATGGTTAAGTGTTTGACTATTAGCCTGATGTTTGGTGGTTAAAAGTCACCCAGAGGTGCCTTGGGAGACAGGGGCCTGGCAACCTACTTCCAAAATGTCACAGCCTTGAAAACCCTATGGAGCAGTTCTACTCTGCACACATGAGGTCACCATGAGTCACAACTGACAACAACAAATTTATTTCATCCTTCAATGCCCGCACACTCTAGACCCATCATGGACTAGGGGTACAGCAGAAGGAATAGGACAACACTCTCATCGGGGGACTATCTCACCTCTCAGACAAGGTTCAAACCAGGGCTTCTAAGCATTCCTTCCTGGTTCAGTCCTGGCCAAATAAGTGAAACCGGGATGGACCAGAATTTGTAAAATATGGATGCCTGGAACGACAACCAGATCAGGGAAAACTATGGGTCAAGGCCATTCTGTAAACTCCACCTTAGAAAACAAGGGCAGCATGCACATTGCATAGCAATCAAATCTGTTGCTTGACAGAGTAGGAAACAATGTTGCCTGGCTTAAAGATGGTGGCTGACCACACTACTTTGAATGGGTGTCACTCTCCACAGTCCTGGCAATAATCCAGTCCCCTGCATCAGACTCCTGAAAGGGCTCACTGTGCCTCTTCCGAGTCTCCCGTTACGGAGTTTCTGTCATTTTTCCCATTCCAGTTATCATTCCAGACACCCACATTTTGCAAATTCCAGTCCATTCCAGTTTTACTACATCAGCCATGATTGGACCAGTTCAGACTAGTTCAAAGCCCTGGTTTAAACCCTTGTCAAGCAGGTTAATTAACTTCTCTGAGCTTCACATTTTCAACCACAAATGATGGTAATAATACCTACTTCATATGGTCCTTGAAATGGCTCGATGAAATAATTAGGTGGCTGAAGTGCTAAGCACCTGGGATGCACTCGTGACTGGCAGATGTCACTTCATTCCCCTCAGCTGAGAAGGGAAGCTCTTTCCCTTCTGAATGAATCCTGACTCTCTTGCTCCACAGGCTTCCTTTTCAGACCCCAGGAAGACCACCCGTCTCTGTGAATATGCTTTTTCTCAGCCTGGTCAAGATTTCTAAACTTGAAGTGCTTTGTATCTTCACCTCAGAAGCCTCCTGTGTCGTAAGGGGAATTCTGTAGATAACTTGTCTCATCCATTACGTGTGGATCTTACTCATGTAATTCAGGAAGTTACCTTATTTTTCTCATTTCTATTTAAATCTTTGGAGGGCACCTTCCTGGAGTCTTTGCTATAAGGACTATACGATCCTACTGCCAAAAGGGCAAGGAGGCCACATCTTTTGACCTCCTCTAACCCCACAAGAGGAAGACAGAATCACCATCAATAGTGCAAGGCCTAATTCTGCAAGGCCAGACATGCTGCCTCCCTCCAAGCCCTTTCACCAACTGTTCCTCCCAAAGCACCCACCACCTCTCTCCTGGGTTCGATAATTCACTGCAATGGCCACACACAACTCACAGATTATAGTTTATTAGGGAAGCACCAGGCTACAATTCAAGTTCAGGAAAAAATGCTCAGTCTCTCTCCCAGCCTGCCTTCTCTCCACCAGCAGTCTCTCTCCCAGCATTGCATGTCCCTCGGTATCTCACTCTGCAATGCGTGTCTCTTTAGGGAGCACGTGTCTCTTTCAGCCGCAAGTCTTCCTCAACCAGCAGTCAGAGAGAGACTTCTGCCTCTAGGAGGCCTCCTTTTGAGCCCAGCAGAGTGGCCAAACTAACCAATCATAACATCAGAATTCTAAGCGCCTGAGGGAGAGCAGGAACCTCCCCGAACATTGCTTTGTGTTGCGCCCAACAGAAATACCCCAGGTGGATTAACTTTTACAATCAAGAGCTACTCAGTTGCTTACAGCAAATTCCACCACCGAGTTTATAAAGACTTATGCCTAGAAAAGCCATACCAGGTAATTTACTACACGGAACCTACATATCTATATGAATAGATAGCTATATAAACCAAATCCACTTTACTTTTTAGAGCTGTTTTAAGTTTTCAGAAAACTGTGCACAAAATACAGAAAGTTCCAATATGATCCCTCTCTCCCCTCTGTACAGTTTCTCCTATTATTAACATCTTGTATTTATGTGGTACATTTGTTGCAATTGATAAACCAATATTGATAAATTATTAGTAACTACAATCCCGGTTTACAATGGTGTTCACTCTTTCTATTGAACAGTCCTGTGACAAATGCATAATGCCATGTGTCCACCATTACAGTAGCCTACAGAATGTTGTTGTTGTTGTTATGTGCCATTGAGTCGGACCCGACTCAGCAACCCCTCCTTGGGTAAAACTGCCCTGTTCTCTACCTCCTCCCCTGCCCCACCCCTTGAACACCTGATTCTTATCAATTTTACTTTATATAATAGCATACAGTCCCACCTAGTCATCAATTCAAGTGTGAATCAAAGGCTTTTCTAAGCCACACAGATGTTTTTGCTACCATTGGAGGATAATTTTTCTAATAATTGTAACTATTAGTTCTTGAATATTTATTATGTGCCATGCATCATGATAAGCATGCAATGTATATGCTCTCATCTATACCTCAACAACCCTCAGAGACAGTTACTTGTATTGCCTAGCTTTCACAGATGAGGAAATTAAGGCATAAAGAGGTCATAATTTTTACACACAATCACATGGCCAAGGGGTGGAACTGAGGCTTGAACCCAGGCACCTGGTTTCCGAATCCACTCATTTCACTACTCTAAGTACTGCCTCATAGTTACTGAGCTGACCTGGCTTGTGGAAGTAGTGGAATTTGTTGGAAGGCCTGACATCTTCAAACAAGGGTCTTAGTATCCAAGTCTGTGCCCTTGGCCTTGAACTTGTGAGCTTTTACCTCTATCACCACCTTCTGTCTCCATGACAGCCAATAAAAGAGCCAGTCATCACACCCTGTCCTTCACAATGACAACCATCCCAAGTTGCTGGAACTGACAGGTTTCTTGAGACACAGGACTTTTGGTGCTAAAATAAGAGTGATCCCAGGAAAACCAGGATGGTTGATCTTCTTAAGAGCAGGGACTATGGAGCCCATCTGTCTCATGTCAATTTCTAGCTTCACCACTAACTGGCTTGGCAAACTTGGGCAAAGCATTTAACTATTTAACTTCTTTGTGCCTCCATTTCCTCTCCTGTAACATGGTAATAATAACTGCCAACACCAGCAGGTTGTTGTGAGGATTAAATGAGTGAATCTGAAAAAGTACATGGAAGAGTGCCAGGCAATGGCACTAATGTCCAAATATATGAGGGTTTACTATTGTTGTTATATAAAAAGCTTTCTAAAATCTAGTTTCATGCCTTGGGTAGACTCATTGCCTAGATATCTTAACAAATTTATAAGAAACAAACTTTTAGCAACTTCCTTACGTTTCTTAAAGTTGTGCTAGGAACAGCAACAACAACAATAAAAAAGGCAATTTATTGTTGGCCTGATTTTACTCTAGTTAAAAGAGAGCTGTCAGCCCTGCAGAAAGTAACAAGTCCATGCCCACAGGCCTCCTAGGTGTTATTTGTATTTTTATGACCCTCCTGTGGCTATAAGGATGCTCAGTGGGTGTAGAAATTGCACAGTTAAAAATAACAAATAAGAAATCAAAGTTGTGCCTTCATCCCTATTTCCATACTGCGAGGCACCACATTCATTATTTGCTGGACAGCTGTGGGAATAAACAACACAAGATACAACAACCTGATTATCCTCCAAGAACCAAATTAAACCACTGGGCTTTCTTATTATTGTCATCCCTGCCTTTGTATAACTCTTGTCACCCTCTTAATCTACCCACATGCCTTCTCTTCTGCCTCACAGAGTGCCCTATCCCATCTCTTTCAGTCAAAAGATAATAGCTTCCTAGAGTTCAAAGATATGGCTGTACTCTGGCACCCACACACAGCCCCAGTCATCAGCTTGATGTTAGACCCTGTGCCACAGCCAGCTGTTTCTTTGGCTTGGGGAAGTCTCATCTTTCCAGAGGCTTGGGGTGTGGCCTGCAGGAAGCCTGTCCTTGTACTCAGCCACTGAATCAAGGACACGGTGAAGTAGCAAAGAAACCCAGCGCAGTTTATTTATGCACTCATTCAACAAATCTTTTTAATGCTAGGCACTGGGGTGGGCGTTGGGAAAACAGCCATGAACAGGAGAGCTGGGGATTTTACACACGAGAGGCTTAGAGGCTTCCAGAAATGAATCTGGAATTCCAGAGGCATTGAATCACTGAACTGCTCATAGGAACAGCCTGGGCCACTCATAAACAAATGAAAAAACCAATACTGATGCCTGGATCTCATCCTCAGAGATTCTGATTTAATTGGTGTACAGCCAAGTGTCAGGATTTCAGAATTTTTCAGGGCTCTCCAGGTGACTCTAATGTGCAGCCAGTTGAGACTTACTGCTTTAAACAAAAGGAAGCCTGGTGGTACAGTGGTTAAGTGCTTGGCTGCCAACCAGAAGTCAGCAGTTCGAACCCACCAGCCACTCCACGAGAGAAGCATGTGCTAGTCTGCACCTGTAAAGATTACAGTCTTGACACCCTGCTGGGCAGTTCCTCTCTGCCTTATGGGGTCTTTATGCACCAAACAGCAACTTATTTGGGGTTTGACTTTAAACAAGGAGTTAATTACAATAAGTTGTTTTGTAGGGAAAGTGGATGGTGCTATGAAAGCATGGAATGGGTTGAGAAACTCTGAACTGGAAGTCAGGAAAGTCTTCCCTAAAGAAGGGCCAGCTAAGTAAAGGAGGAGTGGCTTTAGCCAACATGAGTGAAGGGAGGGAGAGGGGTTTCAGAGGTCCAGAAAGACGAACCAGAACAGGTTCTAGAACTGAAAGCAGGGCAGTGTGGCTGAAACCCACAGACGGGCAAGGGAGGTGACGTGATATGACATGAAAAGGGAGACACTGGGAAGCTGTCAATGCAGGGCTTATAGGTCCATCTAGGACTTAATCCTGAAGCATAATTCTCACCCTTGAGCAAGCACCAGAATCCCCTGATGGCCGCCATAAACCATGGATCAGTAAGCCCCGTTTCCAGGGCTTCTGATTCAGTAGGTCTGGGGTAAAGCAAACCAAACTCACTGCCATCAAGTCACTGCAACTCATCATGACCCCCATTGGGTTGTGCTGGTGGGTTTGAACCACTGACCTTCTGGTTAGCAGCCAAATGCCTTATCCACTATGCCACCACAGCTCCTTAGGGCTGGGGTAGTGCCTGAGAATTTGCCTTTCTAACAAGAACACAAGTGATGCTAATGCTGCTGGTCAGGGGACCACACTTTGAGAAGCAATGCCATGACAAATAAGAGAAACTCCTAGTGGTTTTTAGCAGGGGTCGGACACAAACTGGAGTATATTTTAGTGATATGGTGATACTCTCTCCATAACAAACTCATCATGTCATCCTTCCTCTTTTGATTAGAGAAAGTGTAAGAAAGAAAAAGGATGTTCCAAGGGAAAAAAAAAAAAAAAAGAGTAGGTTCCCCAAAGAAAGTATGGGCTTGTGTAGAGAGATGTGAAAAAGGTCCTGGTGCTACTGGCTGGTAATGATTCCATTTGGAACTCATTAAATAACTGGCATGGAGTTTTCCTCCCAAGCATAGCTATTCCTGGTTAACCAGTTGCCCTAAAGTCAGTTTCAACTCACGGTGACTCCACATGTGTCAAAGTAGAAGTTTGCTCCATAGAATTTTCAACAGCTGTGATCTTTCAGAAGTAAATCACCACGCATTTTTCCCAAGGTGCCCTCTGGGTGGACTCGGTTAACAGCTGGGCATGTTAATAGTTTACGCTACCCAGGAACTCCTATTTCTGGTTAGTGTTTCCTGAACTCTTAGTTTCCTCTCTCCACAATATTCTACTTTAAAAAGAAGAAAAGTATTAATAACAACTTGAAATACCAAAGGGGGAAGTTATGTGTCTTCATTTCCTCCTTTCCTCCATAGTGGAAGGATTGTTTGCACTTTCTCAGGCTCCTGGTTTTGCTGGGGCCAGGCTGAGCCTGCTGCTTTCCTTTTCGAACGCAGTCAGAAATGATGCTGATCTGTGAGGATCCAGGTGCATCCAGGAAATGCAGGAAATATGCCACATAGACAGCCGGTTCCAAATTTATATCACTTCAGGAAGGCTCTCCTGTTTCTGGGGCTGCAAGGGAAGTACATTGGGGGAGTGCTTTGTGCCTTATGAACAGAGATGAGCAGTAGACCATGCAAAGGTCCACTGTCCCCCTAGCCCTCCGCATGCCACGCCCATACTAACACCTACAGAAACCCTTAAAGACACACAAAGCTGTCAAATCAAAGAGAAACATCTGCCTCTGGATCTTCTAACAAAGCAGGGGCAGCTGTTTAAGTGCAGGTTAATGGTTGAGTGTCCATGCCAATGTGTGCATGGAAACCGAGTCCCCACACAGCTCCCTCCTGCATACATAGCTGAGCAAGAGGGGCAAGGTCCATGTTTTCTGGAGCCCATGATGCTTCTTTTGCAGCCAGTCTCCTAAAATTAGTTGGAGGTTTTCCCCAGAGTTCCTCAAAGCATTGGATTAATTTTCTGAGCATTTGCCACTGCTGTTTAGTATAAATGGCTATTGAACCCCTGGTGATCCTGGGTCCCCAACACCTTGGCTGTTTTCAGCTATCAGGAGCTCTGGTATGCAATGGCAGACTCTATTAAATATTTCCAGAATGTGTGATTCATTCTAACAATACACAGCTTCAGGAAAACAGTGATATTTAAAATAGTTTGGAAGAGGGGCAGTGGTATTCACTAATTAAGCTAGCATTCAAAAGTACAATTCCTCCCAAGATAAGAAGCTATCATTATTCTGTCTTCAACTCTCCTGCCCTTAGCTTCAATGGGCTTTCTCCTCACTCAGCAGGACTAGACTGGCATTGGTACACTCTTTGGTGGTGGTGATAGGGTGAGAAAGCATTTCCTAGGATGTGATGCCATCGTTCACTGAAGGCACCCTAGTTGTTGTGTGCCATCAGGTTAATTCCGACCCATAACCACACTGTAGAACAGAGAAGTGCCCATGGCTAGCTATAATCTTTACGGGAGCAGATTGCCAGGTTTTTCCTCTGGCAGAGCTGCCAGTGGGTGTGAACTGCTGACCTTTCAGTTAGCACTTAACCATTGCACCAGCAGGGCTCCAGAAATCCCCATTATTTGACTCTAAGTGGAATAGTAAAAACCAATCATGGAGTCAATCCTGACTCATGCCAACTCCATTTATACCAGAGTAAAACTCTGTGCCATGGACTGTTCAATGGCTAATTTTTCAGAAGTGGATTGTCAGACCTTTCTTCCACACTGCCTCTGGATGAACTTGAACTTCCAATCTTTCAGTTAGCAGCAGAGCTCATTAAATATTTGCATCAACCAAGGACTAAATGGATAGTAATTCTATCTTATTTAGTTAATTAATGCTAGACACTGGGGTAAGGAGCTCTGATGGTGTAGTGGTTAAGGAATGTGGCTGCTTTAAGGTCAGAGGTTCAAACCCATGAACTGCTCTATGGAAGAAAGGATGGTCTGCTTCCATAAAGATTTATAGCCTTCCTCATTGGAAACCCAATGTGGGTCACTTTAACTTGGAATCGACTTGATGGCAATGAGTTGGGTTTTTGGAGGCACTGGGATGGGCATCAAGAAAACAGCCATAAAAGGAGAGCAAGAGATTTTATATTCTGGAGGCTTATAGGCCCCCAGGAAGACAGACAGACATTGAACCACTGGTGCTAATCACAATCACCTGGGCCACTCAAAAAAAAAAATAAAATATATATATATATATATATATATATATATATACACACACACACATACATACACATACATATAAATATATATGTATGTGTGTGTATATATGTGTGTATGTATATATATAAAAGCTCTGATAGCATAGTGCCTAAAGTATTTGACTGCTAACCAGAAGGCTGGTGGTTCAAACCCACCAGCCACTCCTCGGAAGGAAGGTTGGACAATCTACTTCTGTAGAGATACTGCCTCAGAAACCCAAGGAGGGGTCGCTATGAGTCAGGACTGACTCGACAGCAGTGAAATACACACACACACACAGATGCCTGGATCTCATCCTCAGAGACTGTGATTTAATCAGGGTGCAGCCAAGAATCAGGATTTCAGGATGTTTCAGGACTCCCCAGATGCCTCTAATATGCAGCCAATTGAGACCTATTGCTTTAAAGAAAGGGTTAATTATAATAAGTCCTCTTGGAGAGGAAATGGGTAGAATGGGGGAGAATGAAAGGATGGAATAGGGGAGAAATCCTGAGCTGGGAGTCAGGAAATCTTCCCTGAAGAAGTGCCAGCTAAGCCAAGAAAGAGTGACTTAAGCCTGAAAGCAGGCAGGATGGCTGATACCCACAGAGGAGAACAGAAGTGATATGAGATGAGAAGGGAGACACTGGCAGTCTTTCTAGAAGGTTAGGACTTAACCCTAAAGCAATAGTTGTCCCCGAAGGCCATACAATCTGATGCCTATTTCCTGATCTGAAAATGAGGCAAAGAGAAAGTGTTTATTTACACTTCAAGCTGTTATTAAGAGAAAACCTCCTACTAATTATAATATTTATAATAACAATAATTATATCAACACTAACAAAAATGCTACTATCTATTGTGCCATGCTCTATGCTAAAATTTTCATCTTTATCATTTCATTTAATACCTCTGGCATCTGCATAAAGTAGATATTATCAACATCCCCATTAAGTTATTCATTCAATGAACATTTATTGAATGTCTTATGTGTTGAGCACCACTAGTGGTAAAGTGATTAATGCATTCAGCTACTAACCAAAAGGTTGGTGGTTTGAACCCATCAGCTGTTCTGCAGGAGAAAGATGAGACAGGCTGCTTCCATAAAGAGTTATAGTCTTGGAAACCCTATGAGTCGTTTCTACTCTGTTCTATAGGGTCACTATGAGTCAGAATCAACTCGATGGCAGCAGGTTTGGTCTTGCTTTATTATGTGTTGAGTCCCTGGATGATACAAATAGTTAACTCGTTTGGTTGCAAACTGAAAGGTTGGTTCCATTCAACCCAGAGACACCTTGGAACAAAGACCTAGTGATCTTCTTCTGAAAAATCAGGCATTGGAAACCCCATGGAGCACAATTCTACTCTGACACTCATAGGGCCACCATAAGTTGGACTCAATTTCATGGCAACTGATTGGTTATTATATGCCACCCATTTTTCTAGACTTCGAGCATATAACAGTGAAGAAAAAAATACAAGCCCTGCATTCACGGGGCTATATTTTATGGGGGGGGGGCAGGGAGCAGACACTAAATAAGATTAATAAGTAAAATATATGGTTGTACAGACAAACAGGCTGAGGCTAAGATGATTCTAGCAGTCCAAGGGCACAAAGACAGAAAGAGGCAGATCTAGGTTTCAATCCTGACTCCAAATCAAGTACAAGTTTTCCTTCAATTCAGAAAAGACGTTGCACAGAAGTTTAATCCCAGTTGTTAAAGCTCTCCTAATGACCCCTTGGACCAAGCAGAGATGCCTCACTTCTCTAGCTTCCCTTGTCATTTGTTTGCACTGACATGCAGCCTATTTTGTATTTTTCTTTGCATTTCCATTTGGTTAGGGTATTGTCTTCCATGCTTTCCCAAAGTGTGCTTGATTTTGAATGTAAGAACCCTAATTCTCTCTCTAAATGCCTTATGCAATATTAGCCACTTATTTCTACCTCTAAATTGCTGCACATGGCAGAACATTTCTTGATGCTTTTTCAGAAAAGCCTTTTATGGTAATTACAGCTTTCTTCAAGTGCATTTATACTTACCTTTTTACTACTATGTTGCTAGAAGCACTGTTAACCAAAAAGTCAGAGGTTCGAACCCATCAGCTGCTCTGCAGGAGAGACGAGGCAGTTCTCTGCCATAAAGATTTATAGCCTTGGAAACTGTGGTAGTTATGTTTGTGTGTCAACTTGGCTGGGCCTGATTGAGTGGCTGGGCAGGTGGTGGTAGTTATTCCCCATGATGAGACTAGCAATCAACTCCATGGTGGGATCTACCACAAGCAGCTGAGTAGCTACCTTTGGGATATGGTCTTCTTCCTGTATATAAGGAGAAGCCTTGGGAATAGTCTCGAGTGCATGGTACCTTGAACCCTGTATGTAGCTGTGTCATTGTTCAGCAGCCTTCCATGCTCTGCCGACCTGGGGATTTAAAATGAACTTGAATTAATGGCCTGCCGTGTGGTTTGGTAACATCGGGACTGTGCCTTTTTACTTGTCAACCTTGGACTTGGCAGCCTCAGCAGCCAGCAGCTGTCTGAGTGAAGAAAAGCCTCTAACTTCAGTGGGCCAGGAGCTGGAGGCAGAGCTGAAGCCCAAGGCTGAGGGGCTTTCACCCAGCCCCTAGAGCCTGGCACTTGAACTTGGACTTAAAGCCTCCAAATTGTAAGAATAAACTCCTATTTGTTAAGGCCGTCCCATTTGTGGTGTATTCCTGTCAGAGCAGAACTAGGTAACCAGAACAGAAACCCTCTAGGACAGTTCTACTTTGTCCTGTAGTGTTGCTGTGAGTCAGAATCGACTCGATGGCAGTGGGTTTGGGGTTTAGTTTTACTATCCTGTAAACTGGTGGCATAGTGCCTAAGGCATGTGACTGCTAACCAGAAGGCTGGAGGTTCAAACCCACCAGCCACTCCTGGGAAGGAAGGTTGGGCAATCTACTTCTGTAGTGATACCACCTCGGAAGCCCAAGGAGGGGTCACTATAAGTCAGGTCCAACTCAAAGGCACATAACAAAAACAAAACATTACTTTGGTCACAAATTTTTTTAAGGCAAAAATCTTGCCTACCTGGTAACTGTGTCAACAGACACCCCCTTCCCCAGTGGTTAGAATTCAATGTATAGAAAATCTTGGAAATGATTGCATTTTCACATTGCCAAATGCATTAGAGATATTGATTTCAGTCAGATGTTACTCTTCACTCATTCTCCATCTATTTATTCAATATTGGGAATCCAAGAGGAAAAAACATAGCATCCCTGCCCCAACAGGTTTACAATGTAACAGGTGTCCCCAAGGCAGCTATTCCATTATACACTGTACAATTCTTGGGGACATCATGAAAACTATAGTAAATGATGATATGTACATTTATCACAATTTTCTGGCAGGTGAGAGTGAATTTTCTTAAGGAAAGGTCACTACACAAGCCATCAGGTGGTGCAGGAAGGTTGTGAGATATATGTGGAAAGTGTCATCATAAGGAGGGGATTAAGGTGCCATGACAGATGAAGCTAGTCTGAGCTTAGGGATTCTGGTAAGACTTCCTAGAGACAGGGACTTCTGAGTGGAGACCTAAAGGGTATATTGAAATTAGGCAATAAAGAAAGGGAAAGGAAAGACATTGGGTAAAGACTATGGCTTCCGTCTGACCAGAAGTGTTATTGAGATTGGCTGACCTGGTAGGAGCCAATTCAGGTAACACCTATAAGCCAAGTTAAGGACTTCAGACTTTACCGTGGGATCAATGGAAAGCTATTGAATGGTTGTCTGAAGTGTCTGAAGCAGAGGGAATAGATGATCAGGCAAGACTGGATGCAGGCAGACCAGTTAGGAGACTATTACAAGAGTCAAGGCTATCTCTTCTTGTCCAGAGCAAAGAAGAATGAAGAAAACCAAAGATTCATGGAAAGAATTAGTCCTAGCAACTGGTACACCATGTGATCTGCAGCCTATATGACTATGAGACCAGAAGAACTACGTAGTGCCCAGCTACCACTGTCAACCACTGGGAGGTGGATCTATGTAGGAGATCCTGGATAGAGAGGGAAAACAATGTGGAACAAAACTCAAAATCATTTGGGAAAAATAAAAAGGTGGGGGGACCAGGTTTGCTGGTCTATAGAGCCTGGTGGAACCACTGAGACTGTGGTCTCTAGCTGCCCTTCAGATCTGGAAATGAACCCACACCTGTGGCTTCCAGCCAAACAAAAGACAGGCATATGAGCTGAACATTTACCTGAGGTAGATACACTCCTTGGAGAAAAAAATCATGGGAGAAAGAAGGGCTGTTTATGCACAGGGAGACAGCTCAGGGGGCAGGAGTGCATGGAGGGATGGACACAGGGAAGAGGTAACTATCAGGAGAAAGTGGGAGGGGAGCTGTTGCATTGTGGTAAATTGTAGTCAATGTCATGAGACAAAGTGTATGTGAACTGCTGTATGGAAAGTGACTTTGCTCTGTAAATTTTCACCGCCCCCCCCCAAAAGAAAGAGTCAAGGCTAGAAGTGAGGATGGCTTGCATTAATGTAGCAACTGTAGAGGTGAAGAGTGGAGGGCAGATTGAAGAGGTATGGAGGGAGAAAAGCAAGATCTCCTATATTTAAGGGGGAAATAATTAGGACTTGATTTCAGATTCGATACAAGTGATCAGAGACGTGATGGAAGTGGGAAGAGTAATTAAGAATGAATTAAGAATTCCTTGTTGTGAAAGGCCTCCCTCTATATTGTAGGATGTTGAGCAGTGTCCTGACCTCAACTTAGTAGAAGCCAGTAAATACCCCTGCCCAAATTGTAACAACCAAAAATATCTCCAGACATTGCCAAGTGTTCCCTGGGAGGCACCAAAAACCAGTTGCCATCAAGTCAATTCAGACTCTTGGTGACCGTGTGTTTCAGAGTAAAACTATACTCAGCTGTACTCAAAGGGTTTTCAATGTCTGATTTTTTCAGAAGTAGATTGCCAGGCCTATTTTCCAAGGTACCACTGAGTGGACTGGAATCTCCAGCTTTTTGATTAGCAGCTTAGCACTAATTGTTTGCACCACCCAGGGATTCCTGAGAGCGCCAAACACCAAAAACAAACCCACTGCAACAAGTCAATTCCAACTTATAGTAACCCTATAGGACAGAGTAGAACTGCTCCACAGGGTTTTCAAGGCTGTAAATCTTTACAGAAGCAAACTACCTCATTATTCTCTCATAGAATGGCTGGTGGGTTCGAACCACCAACCTTTTGGTTAGCAGCTGAATGCATTAATCACTGCACCACCAGAGCTCCTCCTGGGAGCACAAGGAGGACAAAATTGCCCTGGTTGAGAACCACTGGTCCAGAATCATGAGAGAACCTGAAGCTTTCAGGCAGCCAGCACTCAAGCTGTGTAAACAAAGAACCAAAGAGATGTGCCTTAAGGCATTTTATATTGGTGGCCTTGGAGGTAGACACTCTAGAAAGTCAGCAGTGCTAGCCTCATAGGAGACCTCTCGGGTCCTCATGTGTGAATCCGTAAGCCGAATCCAACTTTAGTTATAGGATCCTCTCCAGAGAAAAGCCACCACCTGATACCCATTTGCCCTCCTGACTAATTACTTCCTACGTTTTGTTTTTCCTCGAGCAGAAGCTGGCTTTGCACTTTACAAACACAACGAATCACCTCCTCAGAAGGCCACCAGCAGAATGAACTTGTGCTGGGGGTAACTTGAGGTTGCCTAGCAACGCCACGCACCTACCAAGGCTGCTTTCTTCCTCTTCAAGCTAAAAGCAAAGTCCTGTCCATTAATTCCCAGCTGCCATGAAACTTCTCAGAGATTTGCCAGCTTCCCACTGTTCATGTTTTCATCTTCCTCATATGATGTGGAGAAAACCCTCTACTGTGGTCTGTTCATCTCACTTCAGTTGGTCAAGGTGAAAAAAAAAAAATCGAGATAGAAAGAGAAAGGAAAAAAGGCTCATTCAGTCTAGGAACATACATATTTTCAGTGTGTATCTCTGACAGATGCTCTCTTGTTCTTTGCAAATTTAAATTTTCTTTAGTGGACGTGGGTTTCCTACACAATGCGGTTTCTGCTGAGACTTTGGGCAGGATTTTACTCAGACATGAGGCCTCAAAGCAGCTAAATAGCAAAGCACATATAATAGACGCCCTGCTGAGCAAATGTTGGTAGGTCTGTCATTTAGTATATTCTCTGTGATCCATCCCCCAAAAGTCTACTGGTAGAAATTGTAAAGCTGGAAGTGACTAGAGGTTGGAGATAATTTCATTTCCTTGAGAACCTGTGAAATGTCCCTTGGGTTTTTCCTACTGAGTTCCATTTTGCTCCTGCAGAAATGTTTGCAGCATTTCTCTTTAAGTGGGGGTGACTTCCCCTTCAAGCACTGTCCCACAGGATGAGCAAAGGGTACATTGTTGGTTTTCCCAGCAAGGTCACAGGCATCTCATTGGTGAGGAAAGGAATGGAAATGTAAGTCTGGGATTGATGAGGAGGATTGTTGTGAAGATCTAATGAACCTTTCTCAAGGTGTGCAAACACTGGTACTTCATTTACATCAAGAATTGAGGATTAAAAAAAAAAAAAAATTAGGAGCAAGCTGTTTAGTAAAAGAAAATGGATTCCCTACTAACAAGCTCTTTGTTTCCCTTCTCAATACTACTCCCACTCCTCACTTGCTGACATGGTTAGGTTATGTGAAAATCAATGTTAAGTAAAAATGGAAGATGACTACATCATTATCTAACTGCCCGATTACATCATTACATAACTGCCAAACCACTGAGAATCATGGCCCAGCCAAGTTGACACATAAATTTACCCATCACAACCAGTGTAACTCCCTCCTTGCACCTCAGCATTCATTACTGCCAGATGTCGTTAATGTGCAAAATAGTCAGATAGTAGATTTTTTACTATTGTCATAAATGTAAAATATCAGGTAATGAGGTAGTTGATAAGTGAGGAGTAGTTGTACTCAGCTTCCTTACAGA
The DNA here is from genome assembly GCF_000298275.1 of Orycteropus afer afer. NCBI lineage: Eukaryota > Metazoa > Chordata > Mammalia > Tubulidentata > Orycteropodidae > Orycteropus > Orycteropus afer. The sequence continues at coordinate 6,060,424 of NW_006921649.1, forward strand.
GATTGCCCCTTAGAGACCTTCTCCTCCATTGCGTATCCTGCTTTCTCAGATCCTAATCTATACCACATTCTGGAATAAACTTTAAGGAGTGAAATAATTCTTCTTAAAGAAGTGACACTCAATTGCAGACCCTTGCGACCTTTCTTCTTATAAGGTGTCCTTTAAATTCTCACCATGGCCACGTCTATAAATTAGGTTTATTGGCATTCTCATTAGGGGTAGTTGTGAAAAGAGAGGGAAGATACTAGGTATGGGACCCTGGAAAGCTAGAGAGAAAAATAGGGAAGAATGCACACTTTTGATTCAGAAGATTTGGGTCAGGAAAGTTTCAAATCAGTTACCTCCATCATTTCAAAGCTCTTCGTCCCTCTGCCATGGCCCAATCCACCTTTCCCTTTCTGGGGTCTAAATAGAGGTATAGACAGAGATAGAGTTAGAGATGGTGGCAGAGATAAAGATAGAATTAGAGATAGATATTCTGGGAAGTTGTTTTCTGTAGATAATTAAATTAATGGTCATTGGGGTGCATTTAAATAAGGTAAAAAAAATACATAGATTGCACAACTCTGTAAATTTACTAGAAGTCATTGCATTGTACACTTTAAACAGATGAATTTTATGGTATGAAATGTATGCCTTAATATAGCTGTTTAATGAAGAAAAAAGTAAACATAAAATAGGAATTTTTGCCAGTAAGTATGTTTTGTGAGTGTGGCCACGTTCCACCAACTTTATGCTTCTCTCCACATCTTATAAAGGACAACATAGGCTCTGCTGGGGAAGTTTTCCTATTTCTCTTTAACCAGATGCCATGCAGTCCACTTCAACTCATGGCAACACCATACATGTCAGGGTAGACCTGTGCTCCACAGGATTTTCAATGGATGATTTTTTGGAAGTAGATCACCAGGCCTTTTTCCAAGGTGCTTCTGGGTAGGTTCAATCTTTCAGTTAGGAGTTGAGCACTTTATCATTTTCTCTACCCAGGGACTTCCATCTCTCTTTAATGGCCCCCTTTCTCTCTCCCTCACCTGGCTCCTTTTGCCCAAGTTCAGATCAGTAGAATGAAGACTGTGATTCTTCTGGTGCTGGAAAATTTAGGGAATTAGGTAGGCTGCCAATTTCACACACTCCATCTCAAGAGATAAAGAACAAAAAAGACTCATAAAGGGAGAATTACCCATACTCCATGCCCTTGCCTGTACACAACATGCATTCCCCTCTCTTCTCCCAGTTCAGGGCACTCAGTCCTCACTCCTTCCATCAGCTTTGAATCATGCACTATTTTTAAATCATGTCATAAGTAGGTTGAATGATAAGTGGCCAACATTTTAAAGTGCCCCTTAAACTAAATGTTACAAGAATATGAAAACAGCCCAGCACAACTAACCATTTATTGAGTATCAAAAGCTCATGGTAATTAAATGTAACTATATATTTTTAATTCTTGAAAGTTGAGGACATTTTACCTCTGTCCTAGGTTGATAGGGAATCTCCTCTATTCTGCAGGGGGCATTTCTAAAATAAAGGGAGGAAGAAGATAGAGAGAGGGAAGGAAGGAAGAAAAGAAGGGAAGAAGGAAGGAGAAAGAGGGAAAGAAAAAGAGAGAAGGAAGGAAAGTAGAAAGGAAGGAAGGGTAAGATGATTATTTTTGGTAGCATCAGTTCTGAGCTACTGGCTAGAAATAATAACTAGTTCATCACACTATAAGCACAGAGCTGGTCTAGTTTTCTGGAATGTGCATTCAACTCCCCACGTTGAGAAGGTTGCCTCAGACTCCTTCATACAGGTCAGTGTCATTGGACATCCCCTACATCTGCGACCCTACTGCGTCTTGCAACTGCATGCCTTGCCTGCTCCCCTGATTCTCTCAAAGGCAGGCATGAGCCCCACTCTGAGGCTGGCCCAGTGGCTGCCCTGCGGCCTTGCTTCCCCTCTGCATGGCTTCCCTGCATCCCCAGCGCAGCCTCATGTCCCTTCTTCTCATCCTCTCCATTTCTCCAACCAGATGGCTGCCCCGATTTGTGCAACGGCAATGGGAGATGCACACTGGGTCAGAACAGCTGGCAGTGTGTCTGCCAGACCGGCTGGAGAGGGCCTGGATGCAACGTTGCCATGGAAACCTCCTGTGCTGATAACAAGGATAATGAGGGAGGTGAGCAAGCATCTTCTAATTCCCAGCCCCTCAAGAACAGAGGGTTGTATATACTTTCATCATGAGTCATTTTTCTCCTGAAAGACCTCCCTACACTATTGTCAAATGTTATTGTAACATTTCCTTTGCAGCGACTTCAGAGGACGGGCAGCATTGGGTCAGTGGGGCTCCTGGACATGGGGACTGGAGGCATCTGGGTTTAATGCTTTGGCTTTGGACTCTCGAGTACACACACCACAGAAGAGTGGCTGGGCCCTGGCTCTGCCTTCAGCGTGACTATGCCTGCCACATCTTTCAGGGATGGGAGTTGCAAACAAATCACTCATGATAATGATGATGACAATATTTGCCTCACTGTGTGCTAAGACTTCATAACCAGTCTACACTTTCCTCCTTGTAGCCCATTAAGATGTTACTTTACAGCCTCTGGGATGAGTAAATTGAGGCCTACCAAGGAGCTCTGGTAGCATAGTACCTAAGGCATTTGACTGCTAATCAGAAGTCTGGTGGTTCAAACCCACCAGCCACTCCTTGGAAGGAAGGTTGGGCAATCTACCTCTGTAGTGATACCAACTCGGAAACTCAAGGAAGGATCACTGTGGGTTAGGTTCAACTCAAAAGCAGTGAGTTTAACTGATCAGTTGCCATCAAGTCAACTACAACTCATAGCAACCCCATGTGTGTCAGAGTAGAACTGTGCTCCATAGTATTTTCAATGGCTGATTTTTCAAATGCAGATTGCTAGGCTTTTCTTTCAAAGTGCTTGTGGGTGCACTTGAACCTTCAACCTTTCAGTTAACAAACCTGTACATTACCTGTTTGCACCACCCAGGGACTCTATAACTGAAGCTTCCCAAAAACCTACTGGCCTTACGCTTGCTTCAGTAGCACATACATAAACACTTACTGACATCAAGTTGGTTCCAACTCACAGTAACCCTACAGGACAGAGTAGAACTACCCTATAGGGATTACAAGGCCATAAATATTTACAAAAGCAGACTGCCTCATCTGGTGGGTTAAAAAAGCCAACCTTTCAGTTAGCAACCAAGCACTTAATCACTGTGCCACCAGGGCTCCTTCAATTGAGACTTAGAGAGTTGCTAAAGGGGCAGGGAGGCAGCATCTTCTGACCTCCTCTAACTCCACAGGAGGAAGACAGAATCACCATCAGCAGCCCTCTTACTAACCTTGTCACCAATCATTCCTCCGGTGGCACCTACCACTTCTCTGCTAGGTTCAATAATTCACTGTAGTGGCCACACAGAACTCACAGATTATGGGGTTTACTAGGGAAGGCTATAGTTCAAGTTCAGGAATGCACTCAGTCTCTCTGACTACCAGCTGAGAGAGACATGCTGCTGAGAGAGAGACATAAGAGAGACATAATGCTGAGAGAGAGATGTACTGCTGAGAGAGACTGAGAAAGAGGGCTGCTGATGGAGATTCTGTCTTCCTCTTGTGGAGTTTGAGGAAGTCAGAAGATGCCTCCTCCTTGCCCCTTTAGCAAGAGTGTTACATAACTTTGTGAAGATAATACAACCACCATTAGTAGAACTGAGACCCAGACCCAACCCTCACTCCAAAGTCCATATGCTAAACCAGTTGTCGCCAAAGTATGCATTGTGAGCCAACTCAAACCCACTGGCCCCACAAGCTAAAAGTGGTTCTTCATTTTTAATGATTAGGGGGAATAAAAAATCTAAGGAATCATTTCTCATGCATGGCACCCAAAAATCATATAAAATTCAAATTTCAGTGTCCATAAATAAAGTTACATTGGAACACAGGTATACCCCTTAATTTATGTTGTATTTATGGCTGTTTCACCTACAATGACAGAGCTTAGTAGTTACAACGGAAACAATATGGCCCAAACCAAACCAGACCCCTTGCTGTCAAGTCTGTTCTGAACTCATAGCAACACTATAGGACAGAGTAGAGCTGCCCCATAGAGCTTCCCAAGATAAAATCTTTCAGAAACGGACTCCCACATCTTTCTCCTATGGAGCAGTTGGTGGGTTTGAACCATCAACCTTATTTGGTTAGCAGCTGAATGCTTAACCACTGTGCTACAAAGGCTCCTTCCGTATGGCCCACAAAGGCTAAAATATTAATATCCAATCCATTACAGAAAAAATTAGGCAACCGCTGTGCTAAATGTCTGAGCTGAATTTCCTGTGTTACTTCCTTATGTAGTACTAAAGATTCTAGGGTCACATCGTGCTGCATTAGCTCATGGGCCTCCTGATTTCCACACAGTATCATGTGTTGTTCCCCAAATATTAGTCCAAGTGTGTGAACTAGGCCCTTAGTAAGTAATCAGAATTCACTCAGGGCAGTTGTTTCAAGGTATAAGAGAACCTATAAGTCCCATTATTTTAATTGACAAAAATATGTATAGTGCCTGCTATGTGCCAGACATTGTGCTAAGCATTTGCCATCAAGTTGATTCTGATACATAGCAACCCATATGTGTCAGAATAGAACTGTGCTCCATAAGGTTTCCAATAGTTGATTTTTCAGAAGTCGATCACCAGGCCTTTCTTCCAAGGTGCCTCTGGGTAAACTGGAACCTCCAACCTTGATTAGCAGCCAAGAGCATTAAAAGACAACTGCGCTAAGCTCCAGGAATAGTAGTGACCAACTCAGAGCCAGTCTCAGCTCATCCAGCCCCAGCCAGTCAGCTTCGTTGGGGTCCAAAGTTGTCTGTAGTTCATTCAGGTGACAGAGAAAAGGACCAGACACTATTTTTATTTTTACTGATCCTCTTCTATTACTCTGTTTGGCAGTGTTCACAATAAATTATTGCAATTGTCCATTTATATAATGAATATGTAAGCAAATGTAGTGGTGTAGTGCCTAAGGCATTTGACTGCTAACCAAAAGGCTGGCGGTTCAAACTCACCAGCTGCTCCTCAGAAGGAAGGTTGGGCAATCTACTTTCCTAGTAATATTGCCTTGGACACCCAAGGAGGGGTCGCTATGAGTGGAGTCTGACTCCAAGGCAGTGAGTTTGGTTTTTGGTTTATGCATTCAAAAGTTGAGAAACCGAATGTAGTTTGCAATGCTCCCATTCATTCATTTTCTCTTTCCTGAAACAGAACCAAAATAGAAACCACTTTAATTCATTTTTGAACAAGGTGAGAGGCATAACTATATAATGCATTTTTTTAGCAAGAGAATCAAAATCGCACTACTTTTCCTGGTAAGGTTCACTGTTCCTGCTTCAGGTCTCTGGTAGCTTCACCTAACACAATAGTTGCATACAGATTGGCTTCTTCCTCTTCCAGAAAGGAGCTGCCATTCCTGGCTTCCCTTCCCCTTTCCGGGGTCAGCACCTGGACAAGAAGCAAATTGCTGGGATGCTGCACATAGGAAGGGAAGGTGCTCTGAGGGAACCAGTCTCCCAAATGTGCTCTGTGCCACCCACACCCCTCTCCACCAGTCCCACCTCTGATCCCAGCTCCCATCAGCTAAAAAGCAAATTCCTGAAGTGGTAGAGCTGGAGTGCAGTAGGCACTGTGGGAACCCCGGGCCTAATGACTGCCGAGCGGGCACAATGCTGGGTCCCTCCTGGAAGGCAAAGGCAAAGCATCAGAAAGGCAGGGCACAAAAGCAAATGAAGCAGTGATTATGCTAAAGACAATAATGGCCTTGTTATGGGAACTATTAAAGTGAACCTCCCAAGGAAGTAATTAACCACACTCACACAAAAAAAAAAGACTCCTCTCAGTGTTTATAAAAAGAAACTCCCAGTTAATTCAGACTTGCTTGTGTCAGGTGAGAGAGGTAGACACGGATTCTCTCTCACCTGGCCTAAGCAATTCGCAATTAACTGAGTTCTTTTTTTGGAGGAGATTCCTCTATGCAGAGTATCCTTTTTATGGTTAATTACTTCCCTAGGAGGTGTGCTAAGCATTTTGCTGTTTATTGATAAATATTAAAGTGGCTCCTCATCAGTTCCAGATCCAATCCTGCAGCACACTAATTAGATCACTTTTTGTTTGCTTGTTTTTTTTTTTTTTCCGGGTGGGCGTGGGAGTTCTGCCCTAGGCTCTGTCCTGCTTTGTGAATTCTGCAAAAGGGCTATATGGGTTTGTAAACCTGGCTATAGGAGCAGGAGGCAGCCAAGCAGAACATGAATGAAGGCCGGGGGAGCAGCTGCAATGAACACATTTGTTATAAATCTCATGAATGGGGAAAATAATAGCATACTCTTCCAAAGTGGGCTGGAAAGGCAAATCATTTTTCCATCTAGGAACACTCTACTTTAAAAAAAAATCCCTTTAAGGCAATATATGTATTTTTAAAAAATATAGATACAAATACAGATATAGATGTTTGAAACGCTTAACAGCCCTTTTCAATATAGGTTCACTCTGTGAGAGAATGAAGCCCTAGTGCTTTAGGGCTACTGTGGTGGTTCTGAAAATTTGGCTTGCAGCAAAATGGCTTGGAGACCTTGAGAAAACACTGCTCAGCCCAACCCCCTGTTTCCAATTCAATAAGGCTGGGGTAGAATGCACAAATTTGTATTTCTAGTAAATTCTCCCACCGTTTGTCTGTCACTTTGTCATATTCTGGTAGCTTGCATGTTGCTATGATGCTGGAAGCTATGCCACCAGTATTTCAAATACCACCAGGACCAGCAGGGTTACACATGGTGGACAGGTTTCAGTGGACCTTCCAGACTAAGACAGACTAGGAAGAAATGCCTAGCTATCTACTTCCAAAAATTGTTGTTGTTGTTAATCACCATCATGTCAGCTCCAATTCATGGTGACCTTATGTGTAACAGAACAAAACTTTGCCTGGTCCTATGCCATCTTGGAGGAAGTATAGCTGGAATGTTCTTTAGAAGCAAGAATGGCCAAACTTTCGTCTCACCTACTTTGGTCACTTTGTCAGAAGGGACCAGTCCCTAAAGAAGGATATCATGCTGAGTAGAGTGAAGGGTCAGCAAAAAAGAGGAAGACCCTCAGAAAGATGGATTGACAGTGGCTACCACAATGGGCTCACACATGACAATAATTGTGAGGATGAGGCAAGACCAGGCAGTGTTTCATTCTGTTGTACATAGGTTCACTATGAGTTGGGACTGACTCAACAACACCTAACAACAACAACGTGCCAGCTCCATGAACTTTTGTATGTTTGAGCCCATTCTTGAGGCTTTTATGCCAATCCTTCTCATTGAGGATTCCCTTCCTTTTCCCTGACCCTCTACCCAACCTGATGTCATTTTCTAATGATTAGTCTTTCCTGATGATGTATCCAAAGTAAGCAAGATGAAATCTCACCATTCTTGCTTCTAAGAAGCATCCTGGTTGTATTTCTTCTAAGACTGATTTGTTCATTCTTTTAGCAGTCCAATAATTTGGATTAATATAATTATATTCAATAATTCAAAAATGAGCCAATGAAAACCTATGGATCACAACAGAATATTATCCAATATCGTGCTGGAAGATAAGCCCCCTAGGTTGGAAGGCACACTACACAGTCACTGCAACAGTGCACTCAGACATACCAACAGTCAAGAGGATGGTGCAGGACCAGGCCACAGTTTGTTATATTATACATAATGTCACCATGAATTGGAACTGACTCGATGGCAACTAACAATAACAATAAATTCCCAGGTGATGGTGATGCTGATACTGCTACTACTCACTTAGATGTCTTAAGACATATATTGTATGTCGTGAATTAACTTTTCTCCTATGTACCTAGAATGGTACCAGCTAAGTATCTTCCTAGGGAGAACTCAGAAAATTGTCATTGAAATATTTTCTGTGTTCTGTGATGTTCAGATGAGAAACTCTGTTGGTACTGTCTTAGACTATTCCAGAAAAACAACATATACTGACTCCCTATCTTCTTACTCCAATTGCTTTCAAAGTCTCCCAGCATTTCCAGCTATGTGACCACTAAGGTAACCTCAGGGAGCAATGTCTGATTCTGAAGGGACAAGCTCTACCTGCCATCACCCCTAAAAAGAAGTGGAGACTGTTCAGACAGACATGCTAGCAAGCAGACTGTCTTTTTAATTGCAAGAGATCTTCACTTGAACTGCTCACCCCAATTTGAAAAAGAAGAGACTCAAAGAAATATTTTTGCTTACAGAAGACAAATACCAGCTCATTAAAGTCTGAGAATACACACAACATGTGCACCAAGTGACAGGCAGATAATATTTAATTATCACCACCAAGGCAGAGGTGTGAGATTTAGTTCATCACAGCCAGGGGTAGGAGAAAGAGTGTAGATTTCCTCTAAAAGTGGTAACCACAAGGTGGAGAGGCGTCGTTAGACCGTCTGGCCTGGAAATACGGTCTTTACTCCTCACACCCCACATCACCCAGAATTTACAGTCAAGCAGGAATCCCAGGTCTCCATCCACAAAATCCTGACTTCCACCCTTTCAACCCTGCATGAGAATCTTTCTGAAGGTCCCATGGAATCCTATCAGATGCTCTCTGCAGCCTAACTAGTTGCTGTGGACACTCTTCCAACTCCTGGCAACCCTGTGTGTCAAAGTAGAACAGTGCTCCATAGGGTTTTCAATGGCTGATTTTTTGGGGAAAGTAGACCAGGCCTTTCTTCCTAGGTGACTTTGGGTGGGTTTGAACCTTCAACCTCTTGGTTAGCCATTAGATTACATGAACCATTTGTATCTCCCAGGGACCTCTCCAGAGTAGGACAGCAGTAATAGAGTAGATGAAGATGAAGTCATACCACATTGGCCTTGAGATACAGGTGATAGATAGGCTGATCTTTCTGCACTGAGCTTGTCCATGAGTAACCTTTGCATTATGTCCTTCCTGACTACACTAGGGAAGCTGCCTTTATTTCCTCTCTGTTCTATGTCATACAGCACTGAAATCTAAGCCTTTTGATATAACCTGGATTACTTTTTCTCCTGTCACTTCCCTGGTTTCTAAATAGGTAATATTGAAACATCATAGTCTCAGAGAACCTGGGCATAAGAGTCAGGCTTTGTGTCCCAGCTCTATGGGTCACTTTACTTTGCAAACTTTCTGTTTTCTGTAAAACAGGCATGACAATGCCAACACCATTAGCTATCATGAGTTTAAATAAGAAAATGCATAGAATACATTTCACAAGGTACCTGGTCCATAGAATGCACTCACATATTGGCTACTGTTAGCATTAACAGTATTAGCATTAATGTTGTTATAATTTCATAGAATTGAAAGTGAATCCATAATAATAGAGCTCAACTGATCATTTTCTCACTGTATGTAACCACCAAGGTTTTAACCAGTGCTTGCCAATCTTCAGCATTGCACAACCCCAACAGAGAACATGTTCAAAATTCTTATTTCTAGGCCCCAGCCTCTGAGATTCTGATTTATTAAGTCAGGTGCAGAACCCAGGAATATGCATTTTTAGCAAGCACCCCCAGAGGATTCTGATGCAAATGGTCTGCAGGCAATATTTTGAGGGGGGGGGGAACTTGTTTAAGTAATTATTCCCCCTAGTTTGGCTAAGGAGCTCTGGTAGCATAGTACCTAAGGCACTCGACTGCTAACCCACCAGTCACTCCTCAGAAGGAAGGTTGGGTAATCCTACTTCTGTAGTGATACTGCCTTGGAAACCCAAAGAGGGATTGCTATGAGTAGGGGCCAACTCAACAGCACATAACAACAACAACAGTTTGGCTAACCCAGCCCAATGTGAGAGACCAGATATATCATACCTAGGCCCCAGACGTATATCCCTACAATTCCCAAGACAAAAGAGGAGTGAATTAGGGAGAGGACTTTTACTTCAAAATAAAATAAGTAAAAAATCAACACATTTTCATTTTTAGTTCATGAAATAACTTCAGTGTGTTTTTAAAATGCTCTTCATTCCTAATTGGAGAGGTGACCAGTGTTTCACAATTTTAAAAAGCCTTTAACTGTGTGTCATTAGGGTGTGAATTCATCCATCCATCCATCCATCCATCCATTAGTTTATTCATTTGTGGTTTAACAAACATTCTTTGAGGATCCACTAAATGTTAGATGCTAGAAATAGGCCTTTGGAAATATCAAGACAAATATGACATGTGCCCACAAAGAGCTCACATTCCATCTGAAAAGACTAAAAGTATGAACAAGTTATTGTTGCTATTATAAATGGTATGCGGGTGATGGAATGGAATGGCTTAGTTCAGAAGGAACAGAGAGAAAGGACTGTCATGGAATGTGGGTGTCAACTGCAGGAAATGAGTGAAAGCCCATCACAATTTGAAACCCAGAGTCTTCAGCCTGTCTTTCTGGAGAGTCTCAAAGCCATCTGTGTGATCAGCACTGCCTGGTGTGGGCTCTTCAACCACCAGTAGCATCTTCATTTCCCTCTCTAAATTAAAGACTCCACTCAGGCTTCTCTACAGACTGCATTCCCTGCCTTACCTCCATCTGCAAGGCTTGGTTGCCTTGGGTTAAGAGATGTGAGGATGCTGGCCTGAGCTCCAGGCTCACCAGCCGAGGCTCTCCAGCCAGGTCTAAATGAGGAGAAATAACACTGGAGTCTGTCCAAAGCACTTGGAACAGAGGAAATCCACCCCTCGCCCACTGCCTCCTCTCCCTCTCTCTCCATCCCATAACCATCCAAATTGGTTTGACATGATTCAGGGATGCTATTCCGGCATTTATCTCACTTGTTAATTAATAACTCACCTTGTCTGTGCATTTAGCAGAGCCAAGCCAAGGACTTCAGGGACTCTGGAAGAGTTATGGCTCTCAAGTCCAAGTAGTCCAGTTCCTTCATCCAATAAGAGATAAAGCTTGGTGAACCCTTGTAAATGTTTTATTAATGTGCAGAAATCGTGTTGATTGCTTGTTTGGGTAGGGGACAACTTAAAAATGCAACATTGCTCCATTAATTGGGTTGGATGAGGATTCTCCTTGCAGTCCAAAGACCTTGTGGCAAATGTAGCTGGAGCCATAAACAGAGTCCCCAATTAGCTCCCAGAGAGGAAAGCAATATATCTAAAGCTTAGGAGGAGAACTTGGCCTTGAGGCCACTGCCAGCTGGCCAGGCTCTGGGTCTGTCTTCTTTGGGAGGGAAGCAGACCTAGCCCCAGCAGAAATCCTAAAGGAGCACATAGCAGCAGGAGCCTGGAATTAGTCTGGATCTTCCAGTTGAAATAAGATCTTTGATGCAAGAATCTTCTGTTTAGGAAATTAAAGCTGGGGTTTCCATTTTCTTTTTTAATATCCAAAACACCAAACACTGCCATCAAGTCGATTCTGACTCATAGCAGCCCCCACTGGGTTTCCAAAGCTGTAAATCCTTATAGAAGTGGCTGCCTCATCTTTCTTCCACAGAGCAGCTGGTGGGTTCAAACCATTGACCTTTTGGTTAGCAGCCAAATGCCTAACCACTACAACACCAGACCACTTTGTAATATAGAGGTTAAACAAAAGGCAGGGATAGACTTTGTTCTCCATTACACTCTCTAATATGTAGATTTTGATCAGTAAGGTTTTTGAGAGCTGACATACATTAATCACTGTGCTGAGCTTTATTGGCACCTGTTGTTGTTGTTGTTGGTTGCTGTCGAGTCGCCTCCGACTCCTGTTAACTTTAGGTAAAACAGATCGAGATGCTGCCTGTTCCTGTGTCATCCCCATGATTAGTTGTGTATCAGACTGTTGTGATCTATAGGGTTTCGCTGGCTGATTTCCAGAAGAGGATCTCCTGGCCTTTCTTCTCAGTCCCTCTTAGTCGGGAAGCTCCACTGAAACTTATTCAGCATTATAGCTACATGCAAGTCTCCATTGACAGGTGGCAGCTGCATGTAAGGTGCACTGAGACTCAAACCTGAGTCTCCCACATGGAACCGCTGAACCACCAGTGTTGAAATAGTCTCCCCACAGTTCTCTTTTCAGCTGCTCTTGCCTTGGTTGCTCTTTATTCCCCTACACAGCAGCCAGAGGGATGTTTTAAAATATAGACCAGATTATACCATGCCCTTAAAGGGATTACTGTGGTGGTTAGAATCAAAATTCAGTGCTTCACCTTGGCCTCCCTCCTCTCTGGGTTGACCTTCTGCCACCATCCCCAGCATCTCTTCTTCATGCTCTCTGGACGTGAATCACGCATGCTAAGTTAAGTCTCACTTCAGGGCCTTTATTGAGCCAGGGCTAGAAATGCTCCAATCCGGCTATTTTGCGTAACTGGCTCCTTCTAGTCATTCATTCAGTTCTTGGCTCGAATGCCCCCTCCTGAGAGGCCTATGACACTATAAAATCCCTCTGTCTCTCCATCATCATCACCCTTTGGTGTTTCTTTTACAGCATGCTCCTATTCCATTTATATCTTTCTTGCATGTATCTCTTCACCCTAGAATAGAAAGTCTACGAGTCTATCTTGTTATATTATTTCCATTTTACAGATAAGAACACTGAGGCTCAAAAAGGTAAGATTTAAAACAGGCCTTTTAGCCAAACACTATGACAGATTTACAATATTAAAGCCATTTTCTCAATTCTTCTAAACCACTAATAAAATTTGGAAAATATTTCTGAAGAAGATTCAAACATGTACAGAATTTGTGTTAGCAAAAAAGCTTCAGGAAAAATCACCTCAAAGCTAAATTTTTCCCATTGAAAACCTTTTCCCAGTAAATTAATTTAACCATTGAATTTGTTTAAAAAAATAAAAAAATATGCTTAAAGTTCATGAGTTTATCCATCATGGCACCTGCAGTCTTATCCTTTTTCTAATCAAGTCTGTAGTAGTTTAAATGATTTATTAATATCTCTTAAGGGATTATATTTTTTCCCTAATTAGATGACATACCAGATATTTATCATAACATTGTGATTCAAATGCATTATCTGAAAAAAATTAATAATTTAAATAAATACGGACTTATTTTAAGGAATTAAAATATTTTTTTAAAAAAAGATTTAACTGGTAGCAAAGCGGTAACAAATGGTGTCTCCATGAGTTGGAACTGACTTGATGGCAATACAAGAGGCAGTATTTAAATTCTATAAGATTCCTGTCTTTTTGCATTGGCCAAGGTCTCTGTAACCAGCATTTGGATAAAGGTTCAAGACCCCTGGTGCCAATATTAGCTCTGTTGCTTCTACAATGTTCCTCAGTTCAGATGGGTGATTCTCAACCAGGGTAACCTTGCTCCCCAGGAGCATCTGAGTGATCAGCACAGGGATTATTTGGTAACATCTGGGGACATTTTTGGTTGTCACATTTGAGGGAGGGGTTTGCTACTGACATCTAGCAAGTAGAGAGGCCAGGAAGCTACTAGACACACTACAACACCCAGGACAGCCCCACAGCAAAGAATTACCCAAAGTGTCACCAGTGCCGAGCTGGAGAAATCTGGTACAGATATTAACATCTCCCAGCTGAAGGATCTGGATGTTTCCAGAACAGGGTGTGTCTTTAACCCAATGTCAATAGCTAACACTTATTGAGCACTTACCAGGGGCTGGGTGACCCGAATAAATCATTCCAAGAGCCCACAGGAGCCCCTAAGAGACTCTGTCAATAGAGACTTGCATATTGCTAATATTATCCTTTACATAGAAGTGAAAACTGAAGGCAGGAAAGGTGAAATACCTAAGGCCCCACAGCTAAAAGGTTTCCAAGCCAGCCTTCAGAACCCAGGTCAAGAGCCCACCTTCTGAGCCACTCACAGCACCTGAGCATTTTATCCAGGATCAGAGCAGGCTGGATCGTGAGGTTTAGCAACCTCAGCCCCTCAGAAACACGAATTCTGCAGCATTCTGAAAAATAGCATTGGTGTTAGCTTTTTTTCCCTCTACTTTTGGATTTGGATTGCATTTTTGCCACAAAGTGCTTATGCACTGCAATGCCAGGGGGCCGCACAGGGGAAAGTGGAGCAGTTGGACTTTAAATAGCTAGGCGTTCTCCACGGTACAGCAAGAGCAGCTGCCCAAGGCCTGTGCTCTTTTCTTTGACTTTCTGTCTTCTCAGCCAAGAGCTCTGGGGGATTGGAGAGGGGCCAGCACTATGTGGCCAAATGTGAATCAAAGAACACTGCAAGGTGTCCCCTACACCACAGCGCCCAATGCTCCCTATTCTTCAACTCATAACAAAGATGAGCCTTTCCAAGGTAATCTTCCCCTTTTGCTCTCTGCAAGGTATGTCATCACTGATAAGCCCACTCAATTTCCTAGGACTCTGGACTACAGACACTGAGAAACACTACCTCTTTCACTGATGGAAGTTCCCACATTCTGGAATGTCAGCCTCACAAAGGACCAAATATAGAGTCTGCAGCAGCAACTCAGCCCTGAGAGGGAAAGAGACTTTTTCAAAGCCAACTAGCAGTGCAGAGGCAGATCTGGCACTGGAGACTTGGCTTCCTGCCTCTAAATCCAGTGCATATTCCTCTATGTCATGCTGCCACATAAAGGGCCCAGTCACCCTCAGGAGAATAGGTATCTGGCATTACTATTTTATATGAGCAATATTTATCTCAGACCAAGGGCCTGGACTAGGATGAGTGAGATACCCAGGGCACACAACACTGAGTGTGAATGACTCCTTAAAATATACACCCTAGGTGCCCACTCACCTCACTCTAGTCCTGGCCCTGCTTATACCTCTCATCATTGATGGTGATGGTAATAAACAACTTCCCCAAAACCTTCCACACTCCTGGACAAAGCCCCACAAAAATCATTTGTTCATTCAACAAATATATATTGAGTCTCTACTAAATGCATAGTACATGAATGAATAAGCCTCAGATTCTGCCCACAAAGAATCTACTGTCTGGTGGCAGGTAAAACATACCTTAAACCAGTCATTCCAACACCATATATTTAAGGGTCCATGATAGAAGTGAACCAAGGGGCTATGGAAGCCCAGAGGAGGGACATAAAAGGCTTCAGGCGTAGATTGAACTTGAATTTGAAAAGATATGCCCATTACCGTCAACTTGATTCCAACTCATAGTGATCTCATAGGACAGAGTAGAACTGCCTGATATGTTTTCCAAGGTTGTAATCGTACAGAAGCAGACTATCAAAGCTTTCTCCCATGGAGTGGCTGATGTGTTTTAACCATCAACCTTTCGGTTAGCAGCTGAGCACTTAACCACTGGGCCACCAGGGCTCCTTTTAAAAGCTATAAAGGAATTAAATGATGAAAGATGGAAGGGCATTGTGGGCAAGGGGAATTGCAAATGCAAAGGCATAGAGACAAGAAACAACACTGTGTGTTTGGAGACCTCTGAGAGGGTTGATAAGACTACAGCCAAGAGCCCATGTGGAGGGTGGAGGAGGATAGGAGCCTGGGAAAGACTGAGACTTGTCCTTCATGCCATGCCAGGTAGAGTGCAATTTTCCCCAAGTATTTGCTCTTGCCTTCCTCCACTTAGATTTGGACACTTTGGTGTCCAAAATTGTAACGACACCTTCTCCTTCACATGGAAGACTGATAGATCTGCTTAAGTTGTTACTAAGCACACACGCTCATAGCAGAGAAGAAAGACTGGACTTTCTTTTTGTTTGTTCTATTGTAGTGTATTCTATCTATCCTATTCTTCACTGTGGGGGGAGCATATAACCTGGCAGGGTGGTAAAGAGGCTTTGGTCAGAGAGCTTTAGGTTCATGTTCCAGCTCCTCCAATTACTCACAGTATAAACTTGAATAAGTCACTCTACTTCGCTGAGTCTCAGTTTCCTCCTCTGTAAAATGGGGCTAATATTAGTTCCAAGTTTGCAGGTGCTGTGAGGCTTAGATGAAAAACACTTAGCACTTAGCCCAGTGTTTTTCATATGTCACTGAGGGTGAGAATCACCTGGAAAGCCTTCCATACAGCTCCCTGGGCCCTAACCCCAGAGTTTCTGATTCAGTAGGTCTGGGATTGGGTCCAAGAATGTTCAATATAAACAAGCACTCAGATAATGCTGACACTTGGAGAACCACTGACTTAGCAGAGTACTTGCCATTTTGAGGTGAGCTCCGGGACTAGCAGATAGTAACTCCCCCAAGCGAGGCAGCCCTGGATCACCTGATGTGGAGGACTGCCAAGGAGCTCTGCATTCTGAGGCAGTGGTGACCTAATTGGCTTATGGACCCTGGCAACATCCCTGGACTCACTGAGATCCTGCCACAGAGGCATGGTGGAGATGGGAGGGCTCCAGGTTCCAGCTTCCTGGAATCTGTGTGCTTCTTGCAAAAGTGTTAGAATAAGGGTTGTTGTTGTTGTTGTTGTTAAGTGCCGTCGAGTCGTTTCCGACTCATAGCGACCCCATGCACAGCAGAACGAAACACTGCCCGATCCCGCACCAGCGCCACAATCCCTGCTATACTCGAGCCCATCATCGCAGCCACTGTATCAATCCATCTCGTTGAAGGCCTCCCCCTCTTT